>NC_089874.1:49422500-49530000 GCF_040182565.1 Anser cygnoides
GAAAAATTTCAGATATCATTTTCCTTCTGAAATTAAGTTACTATGTTATGGATTGGTGTTATGTTTTGGAGTTTTTGAAGTTTTTTTTGAGTATTTGCCTTGAAATGCCAGAATAAGCAGATAGCACATTAAATAAAAATAAGAAATAATAACATGAAATTGCAAAACAGAATACATTCAAGCCACAGAGCTGCCAGCTCAGTTCCTTTGATTGCTACAGGCATCAGTCCAGCAACAGGAAAACAACATGTGCTGAGACCTGGCCATTCTTTTAAAAGTGTTTGAGTTGGGGACCTAGGTTTTTCTTTACTGTCAACATACAGACACAGTCTGTATAATTGATAGGCATCACCATGGTGCAATCACTAATATAGAAGTTCTGATGCTCTGTGATGTGTAGAGGAGGGATTCCAGGAGTAACATGCCCACTTCTGGCAACAGTCAGTGAGATGAATGTATACTTATGGGACTGCCAAAAAGACCTTGAAACGCATGAGCCTCATCTTTAGTATTTTAAACAGTATCAAGGATGGTTCCCATGTATTGGGTGTTAGCTATGCATATCATCCCTTTCTTAACAAAGTCTCTTGAAAGATTTCAAACCAGGCTAACTAGCATCAACTCAAAACCCTCCCAAACATGGCTTGAGAATGGAGGTGGGCTAGGGACCCTTCCCAGTGAGCAGACTGCATGGACCCAACCTTCTCTGCAAGCAAAGCAAGCTTAACATTATGGTTGTTTGGTTCATGTACAACTCTCATCAATCACTTTGGATATGCAATACAAACTTTTTTTTTGTCAGTATTTAAGTTTTTGTTGTTGTTTTTGGCTTTGTTCTGTAGATTTTTTGTTTGTTTTGAGAGAGAAATGTGAGGAAACCTTAGGTCCCCAAAATTTTAATATATAAATGTTATAAGTATATTGAATATTAAAAGGCTACAGTGATCTTATTTGATGTTTATTAAACCAAAACCTAATACTTCTACTTAATAGGAGTATTTCTGTTGTTTAGGAGAAATGTGTTGGTTAGTATCTCAGTGCAAGGAAGAATAATCTGTAACACCAATAATAAGGCCATGGTAATGTAAATGTTGAAGTAAGTTTCTGAAAGAATCATTTCTGTAGCCCATGTGGTTTAGTAGGATTAAGGAAAATGTAGAGTACAAAAAGTATGAAAAGTGTAAAGAGAGTAGGTTATTAAAATTTTCCCCGGTGCAAATGCATACTTCTTTGTTATCAAGTTCTCATGCTGTTAAGCCTTATGAAAGAAAAGCAGACAACCTGAAGTTTCAGCTGGTAGTGTTTACTGCACACTGAATTTAGTAATAAAGAGTATTAACCTATATCTGTGTTTCCACTGAAGTCAACTTAAATCTGGTACCAACCAGTAAAAGAAACAATATTTTGACTGAGCCATATTTTACCACATGGAATAGGATTACTAAGTTTTTGTTGAGCCAGTCTGGACCCATTACTAAGTGATGCCTCAAAAGTGGAACATACTATATAAAAAAAAATATTCTTTCATAACAGCTAGATGTAACAGGTGACCTTACAGGCACAGGATGAGGCAGCAGGCATATGAAATTAGTGTCACTGTCAAGCTGTTTGTAAACCAAGCCCACAGCCCAGGGGCCAAACTTTGCAAATGGGCACATAATCAAACAGAAAGGAGGCAAAGGCAGGGGGTAGGACAAAGTGTAAATATCTCTCTTTTTCTGTCACTTCTACTGTGGATCCTCAGTAACTTCTCTGTTGCTGGCTGACTAGAGAATTACGAAGCCAACATCTGTGAAGTATAAGGCAAAGCTTTACTGTGCCACTGCTGTGCAAGATGCAGAGCGTGCCAACTGCCCAGCTGCTTTACTTCAGGTGAGCCAGGATAATCCCTTGAAAAGAGATGGTCCAAAGCACAATAAACCAGGTAGGTTATTAAATGCAGGAACTGGATTGTCCTTCTGGGCATTAGCCATGCTGCATGACATGTCAGTATGTTATTTGGACTTTATTGCTGGGACAAATCTTTTAGGAAACAGGGACTGTCCACCAGGATGATTTTTTACCAGAGTTTTCATCACTGTGCTGAAAGTTGAAAAACACCTACATACCTTCTCTTTTCCAAGTCATGCAATACAAATCATGCAACCTCTTGTGATAATAAAGTGAATTGCAAGAGGGCAGATTTCCTTATGATGCTTTTGTTGCCTGATACTATTTGTGAATGGACAAAATACAACGTGTCTCTACAGTATTTTCTCCGCTGTTTAAAAAAGCACCCAACATGTTATCTGGATATTCCATAAATCAGCACAATTCCAGGTCTTCTGCGCATGCATACTATTATAGCTAAGGTAATGAAACATGATCCACGTGTGTAAATATCAATAGTGATACTGTTGCATCACTTTAAGGAAGGAGAAGCACTGAATTAAGTCTAAGAGATGGTTTAGTCCATATATTCTGTGTTTTACACCATCTATTTAGAGTCCTTACTCCACCCTGTACTATTAACTCACATATTAATATGATTTAATTAAACTTAAATCATGCTCAGCTTCAACCCCCCGACCAATCTATTTTTTAAGTACTTTCCTAAAGGTTTAATCTTGAAATTTTCATTGATGCAATGGTAAATTTTGTGTGATTTACAGGATTCAAGCACTAAACACTATGCTGCTGTTGTTTTTATTAATTATTATTATTATTATTATTTTTATATATATTTTTAATGACTTTCCAGAAACATACATGTTTTTCTTCATACTGCTCCCACCACCATTGTTTCTATGGATAAAGAAGCTTGCTCATGTCAAAAATACCATTTAGACTACACTTGCTACTGGGTTTTGTTCCCTGTACTCCCCACCTCCCAGACTCCAGTAAAATATACTTCAGTGTTCAGGATTTCTTATTGATCCCGATTAAAACAAAGCCAGTAAAGTTTCCACCACCAAACTCTGTGCCCATTTTGAAGAGGCAGGAGCCACTGGCTCTGGTTTTGTTGGGGATGAAAATTGGGCATCGCAGCTGTAAGGCAACGTAGACATGTAAAATGGTTTTCACACGTTGCTCAGCTACCAGTGGGGTGGCCATGTACGATTCAGTCTGCGTTAAGTCAAGAAAAGGAAAAGCCTTCAAAGCCACGCCAGTCACCACCTCTTACAAACCCTAAGTACCTCTTTTGACTGCCGTTGCTTTGCTGAAAATAACACATTTAGTCATTTGTCATAATTATAAGAGTCCCAATGACAAGGAATGCAGGCCCGCCTTTTAGCGCTGCCAAGCCTGTTATAATGCAGCCAGCGGGGGACTGCTGCTGAGAGCAAATCACAGCCGCAGTGCCAGTTAAATTCCAACCGAAAGGTCATACATGACCTTTGTGAGCAGTTCATTGCAGATGATTGATCTGCTCACTACAAAACTAATAATTACACAGCTCTTCATTTCCATTCATCTTTGTAACATGAAATTCATCCCAGTGTGAAGGATCCAGGCCATGGAGGAGTAAATTGGTGAACCAGAAACCTACCAAAGCCCCACAGGTACAACTTAAACCTTCCCTGCCCCTCAGCCTCCCCTCTGCTTTAACTTCTTTCTGTCTGCAGGTAATTCACAAAAACACATGAACAATACTTTCCTCTGTGTTCATATATTATTTGAATGTTTCCATTTTGCATTTTTAAAGCATGATCTGCAAAACTCAACAAATCTTGTCCTGTTTGCCCCCTCCAGCCATTCTCAACATGCATTTTAGTGTTATAACATACTTCTCTGACTGACAAATCTCCAATTTTATTAGAAATACTCATTTAAACACCTCTTCAATAAGAAGAATATAAATATATATATTTTTCTCTTCTCACTTACCAAGGCTCCTCAAAGCTCTTACAACAAGCATTGCTTTCTCACACATGCAAAAGACCCTCCGCCCCCAAAATTAATGCACAACCCTTCAGAAATGTGAATGCAGAACTCCTGCAGGGATTGCTGTATTTGCCAGAAAACCTCAGCAGGAAAACATGCCCCATGCATGCACCACTTAAACATGGGAAGGGGTGTTTCAAGGTGATAGAAGGCAAAAGGTTCTAATGAGGGTGTGCATATGAAGAATAACCATGCAACTTGGAGTTATTCCTAAATGCCCATGGAAGAAGTGGAAGGGAAATAGAATTTCTACTCCTCCTCCCAGAAAACAAGGATGTACCAACAGATTTTTTGTTTGCAAATGAAGTACCATTGAAGTTGCAATTGGGGGAGGTGACATAGAAGAAAAAAGAAAAATATGAAAACACAGGCACACATAGTGAGCTCTAAGCAAGGACTGCAGGATATAGTTACAATGTGTTGAAATGCTTCAAGACCTGCTTGCTTTCAGCTGATGTCTCAGCCTCTTAAGCCAATGCTATAATTGGCTACCAGGGTGCCCTGCTCCTCTGCACCTTATAAAACATGATGTAGGAAAAATGTGTATATGTGAAGAAAGGAAGGAAGATGACAATTTGAGCAAACCTTTCCATTGTGGAAATCTGGACACAGATTACATGTATCTTTATATGCTGTATGGAGTGCCAAAAATGCTCAGGTCACTTATACATTTCTGACAGCCTAATAATTCTTAGAAATCATTTCTAATTAGTAATCTAGAAGCCACCACATTTGAATCTTTCTTATTTAGCAAGTAAGGAGAAGGCTCTGATGTTTGCTTTTGTACTGTGGAAAGCTCTTCCAGTTCTACTTACATATCTTCAGTTACTGAAATACGGTCAGCAATAATCTAGCACCTTCCTCTGCATAGTAAAATTAGGCTACTTGTTAAACAGGGCCTTGCTTTGTATGCATAAACATTTCAGACTTAGAAACTGTTACTGAAATCTTGATGGATAAATCCTTA
This sequence comes from Anser cygnoides, assembly GCF_040182565.1. Taxonomy (NCBI): domain Eukaryota; kingdom Metazoa; phylum Chordata; class Aves; order Anseriformes; family Anatidae; genus Anser; species Anser cygnoides. The sequence continues at coordinate 49,427,392 of NC_089874.1, forward strand.
CGGCTTTATTTGAATTTTATGTAATCTATTTCTTTGTCCAAACTACTGTTAAATTAACAAGTAGCATCCATAAAATATATGAGGAGAGGACCCCAGGATTTTGCCAAGTGCTAAGAATATTTCATAAGACATTACCAGACAAACAGTGTTAAATGAGAAGAAACTTGCCAAAACCAAGAACAAGCTCAATCTTCATCCACCCACTATAGCAAAAAAAAAAAAGTACTGTTAAGATCTGCTCAAGCTGTCAAAGGATCCGGCTCTACATTCCCATGTTTGTTTCTGTTTTGCTTATTGCACCACTTCCCTTTAGCTCATCCTCAGTGAGTAAAACTTTATTTAGAAAGAGGTCTCATGCTCTATTTTTACTGCAAGGAAAACAATCAGTCCTCCTCCCCCAGCAAATACCAGTGCAGGAACCCAGTTCCTGGCAGCTGCTGCTGACTTTAAGCACATATATAAGGTATTAAACCACCCACTTTACGTTCTAATAACATTAGCAGTCTCACATGAACCAGGACATTTGGAGTTAAAGCTGAAATTCTCTCCTTAAGTCACCACATTGTGTCTAGGTACAGTATTGCAGCACTTAATCAAGGGGCCTCTGAGCAGTGGGAGGTTCATGCCATATGTGCTATAATATCTAAGCACAGCAGGGTGAGTTAAGGACAGAGCTTTAGTCTTAACTCTGAATTTCTTAGGTTCTGCTAGTCTCATGCTTAACATTTTTGGGAAAAACAAATTAACAAACAAACAAAAAAGTGCATTATGTGTTTTTGGAGGGTTACTTAAAAAAAAAGTGGTTTTTTTTTTGAGGCAGGGGAGGAAAAAATGATTTCTCAAGAAAAAAAGATGAAAGTAGGTATCTAGTGCCAACCATCTACTATGTAAGCATGTACACGTTGAAATACTGTAAACAGTTATACAACTTCCAAATACATATTAACTTAATCCAGATGACTATACTGAAGATATTAAAAATACTGTTTCAACATGAACTTGGCAGTTTTTAAGCCATTTACTGACTTTATAGTGTTTGATTTTCTTGGCATCTTCCAGGTCCAAACCTACAGTTTCACACTGTGAAACACGCTCCCTAATGAGATGGTCATGTTTTAAAATCAATGCTACTTGTGCTATATGCTCTTTCAGCTTCTTCTTAGCAACCTTGTTAGCAGACATATTTTTGCTATGTATAAAATGAGTTTCAGCTTTAAAACTGGTCCTCATAGAAACCCCATAAAACAATCTACAAGAAGGTGAGGAGACTATATTTGCTAATGCAACTTTGAATTCTCTTAGGAGAGCTCTACATATCTCCTAGTGGTGCCATTGGAAAACAGAAAAATAGACTCTTTATTTCTTCCTGACGTAGGATAACAGAAAAGATATTTAAACAAACAGCATCTATATGTCTTCAAATGTAAGAAGGAACAGTAAGAGAAGTTGAACCAAACCTATAACAAAAGTTGAACTAGACACGTACAGCTAATATTAGATTCTGGAAACAGCACTTCTACAAGGTACATCAAGTCTGTGGTAAAGGTGAATTTATTTATTTTCAATCTCATTTAGGAGTCTACTATTCCTGTGGCAAAGTAAATCTCCACAGTATATACTACTCACTTTCTCCTCAAAAGGAATTCTCTGGCTTTCGAGCCACAATCCCTTTCCACATGTATAGGGTAGATTCCTCTGCTAGAATTATTTATTATGGCTGCATCATTTGCAAGTTAAATCATTTGAACAGAAAATGAGCATCATCCAAGGGGTGTTGTCCTTCTCTCACTAAACGTAGACTTAGCTTAAGGTCTGACACAATAAATTGTACCTCTTTGTCTAACAATGGCCAATCACCTGATGATTTTTAATGTAGGAAAACAGCAAGATCTAGAGGGAATACATGAGAAAGACATGTGAAGCACACCCTCAAGAACAACCCTAGTGAAAATACAAGTTCACTTCTTCAGAGAAAAGCTTATTATAAACTAGCAGATCTCAGTGGTTTTATTGCAAACCAATCAACCTGAACCTTAAAGGAGTCTGACCTCACCTAGATTCATGGGCCTTCTATTTTTGACTTTACCTGCTAGTGATAAGAATTGATTTCAAAGGTTCTAAAATTAGCTCTGTGCATCAAAGGATTGTTATAGGATGTCTTGACAGTGTTTCAGTTTTACGCGTTTTGCTGTTCTGTCTGTGTTCTCTGATTGGAAAAGTGTAGCCGTTAAATCCAGGGATTGGTGACTGAGTTAACTTTCCTCCTGGAGGAGTGCTTGAAAATTGACTTCCTCATAAGTGAGGTTGTTTCCCGGGGATGCAGGTGGAAACTGGAGTGTAGTTCTCATAAAGTTAACAAGGTCACTTTGCTGGGCGCAGGCCTCATGTAATTTAAGTCACCTACTGCCAATGAAGGTAGGTAATGTTCTCTGCCACTACAGATCAGCCCTCTGAAACCATAGCCAGTGATCTTTTGCAGTTTTAACACACACACACACACACACACACACACTTTTGGACTTAAACTATTCCAAATAATCAGATGCAGAAAAGATTTAAAAAAAAATCATAAATCTAAATGCTCATAATAAATGCTGGATAATAAAACAAATGTGTAAAACGGGGGAAAAAAAGCTAATATCTCAAGAGGAAATGATTGTATGCTTTTCTATTTAAGTGATTTGTACTAGAAGATCTAAGCATATTCATAACATAAACACAGGCAAGCAGCACCAAACCCACAGACATCACGTGAAGTTACTAATCCAAAAAGAAGGCACCCCCATGTCTTGTTTTCATCTTTAACACCTTTTAGCTTCTTTTCCTCACACTTCTACCATCTCTGCTTTTAGGCTAGAAGAAATTGTGAAGTGGTAAAAGGAGTTTGTGCTCATAAAGCTTTGATGACTTGACCATCTGGCTGGGAACACTCATAAAGTAAGCCTTGCAGAGGTGAGGGAGGTCAGAGACTACACAAGATGGCACTGAGGTGGGTCCTGGCACCCAAATTCTGCATGACTGGAGGTAAGGTGCCCTTGTCAATTTCCAATAAAAGTATCTATCTGCATGGGCTGCTGATAAGCATCACTCCTTTGACTTGCTTGCTTTCATAAGTCTATGGAAAAGTGAAGAAAATCTCCCATTGTAATCATTTCCATCGCCTCCCACTGCTTAGCTCATTAACAAGTGACCTGAAGGCAGGGGAAAAAACAACAACAAAACAAAAACAAAAACAAAAACACCCACAACTTTTGTATAATGGAGACTTGCTGTTTAGAGACTATAAAAGTAAACAGATCTGGTTCACTTAAAGAAGAAAAAAAAAGGAAAAAGAAGAAAATGTACAGAAATGTTATGGCAAACTTAAGATTATATTTATCTGATTATAAAAATCTGCTGAATGATGGGTAGCTAGCTGAGTAATATTATCTTCCATCTGCAAGTTATTTTTCCCTTGTAGTAAATGATATCCAGTTTTAAACAACTTTTTACACCACAGTTCTGTGCTATATACCCCAAAAGAAATAAAATTAATACCTGTACATAAAAACTTATAGTTTTCCACTGCACTGATTGCCCTGGCAGCAGATAAGTGCCTAGCATCAGGTTTATGAATTGCAGGCTTCATTAGCGTTAAAATGGAAACAAAGGAAGATGTGTCCTAAAAAGTGTCATCCTTCATCTAAGAAGGTAGTGCCTGACACATTAGGAATCTATATGCTCAATTAAGCACTAGCGGGCTCATTTTTTTCTGTGCCTCTCACTCAACCTCCCCCCTCCCCCCTTCTCCTGCTGGCTCCACCCTTCATTCTGACTGAATCCTCCAGCCCTTGTATTGATAGCCCTGACTATATGCAAACACTCAATTATAGTATGGCTTGAGGGATTACTATTGGCTGCTATTTTTTTTTCTTTCTCTACCAATTTCCAGTGCATAGCCAAATCATCTTATTACAGTGTTTTGCTTTTGATTACCAAAAATAAATACATTCAGATATTTTGCCATTAGAAGTTAGTTAACAAATTCAAAATCTGTCTCTGAAATTAACATAGTTTGATGATTAAAGTGTAATTTGTATTCACAGTCCTTGAGATCAAGAATACTTTCTGAGGAAGCAAAATCACATATTTTTTTTTTCCATAAGAAATGATAGTTTTATCAGTCTGAGATCAGTTTGTGAATCTAACATTTGAATTCGATTTTTTTTCTAGTTATTTAAATATATCCTTAATTATACAGGCAGTCTTCCAGCAACAATTTCAACAGTTGCAGTTTTAGGTGGGAGGCATAAATGGGGGTGGGGGTGGGAACAAAAAAAAAAGAGAGGGAAAGTTAACAGATAGGAAATACAACCAATCAGAACAGAAAAGCAGCATCCTAAATGGTTAATCCCCCATAACTATTAGCATACACATGATTAACTGTATAGTAGACCTGATTAAGTGTGTCTGTATATTATGCTAATCCCCGCATGCTGATTGGCTGACCTGATTAATGGCACATCAGATTCTGTTCAGTGATGGAAGGACGATGTGCCGGTCTCATTGCCTCTCTGCAGAGAAAGAGGGGAAAATAAGAGCACAGCGTACAACTAGTTACTCAAAGCATGGTATAGAAAGGAAAGATCATACTCTTCGTGTCTGAACACAAAGTTTGAGAATCGAATTTCAAGAGAATAAAATGGCTTTTAGAGTTTTGCTTCCTAAAGTTTAAGTCTGCCTTTAGAGTTACATTTGGGTGCAAGTCAGATATTTACTTATAATAGAGTTTGTCCTTGCTTCTCTCCGTGTATCTCCCAGCACCCATATGCATGGGACACATTCCACAGGAAAACAGAAGCACTCTGTATTAACTGCCTTTAAATATTCTATCTAATAAAGTACATTATATCTTGTCTTGTGCTTCTATATCTATCTTACTGAATTCATAGAATATGTGGTTTTCAACCATACTTTAAAAGCAACTGACTTCAGATATCTTTTAAAGACTGATTCAATCTATTTATAAAATCTCCAAAGCAGCGACACCAGTAGTGTTTTGGGGATTGGAGTAGTGTTTTTGGGAGTGCTTTAACAATAAGAGCCTAAAAATGCAATTCACTGATGCCTCATCCTGTCTGCCTGTAAAAACAGATGATGTATATTTGCCTATATGCTCCTGCCTCTTACTGGGTTATTGACATTGAAAGTCAGCATTCTTACTAAGCTGAAAAGACTTGCTAAATGGCTCCAATAGAAGCTTAGTGTTTAGACAAAGAAGTTAAAACAAACCCAGGGCCTCTCTTTTTTCTCCCCCCAAAATACCCTGGTCTACATATATTAGGTAGACATCTAAGTGTCTAAAAGAGTAAAATGCATCTGCACATTAGTGTAAAAAATATTAGTGTCTAGAAACTTTTTATGTTATTGATACACAATATCTGTTCTAGGTCAAAATTTTTAAAGCTATGTACATTTATTCAAAGCAACTTTAAGAGATTAAACCTCTGGCCATTAAAGTGTTGAATAGTTTTTCCTGAGTTACTTGAATGAGGTAATCGTGTGAGGTCAGTCTAGTTGTAACGGGTCAGATTTACCCTGTGCTAACATCAGCTGCTGTTGGCACAAGTTTGTTCTGTGGCAATGTCTATAATCTTCTCCCACAATACAAGATTCCCACAGATGCCCAAGGAGTAGGAGACCGTCAGTGCCAAAAGTAGGGAGCTCTGACTGGGGCATCACACCAATTATACCAGTAGAGAATTATGAGACAGTGTGCGGAGACTAAAAAATGCTGGTGATTTGGGCTGTTAGTGCTGCCCTTGCCCCTCCTTAGGTGAACCCTTCATGGCCTGTAACTCAAGACCTGTGAAAAGCTGTATTCATTGAACACTGGAAGTATTAGTGTGAGAGACTGACTCAGCCCTTCTGTTTTCTCATAATGCTAGTCATGGCATCATGTCCATAAGCAACTGTTCTAAACAAATACCATTAAGAGAGAATCCAAAACATGACGAAAAAGCACATCATACCAATGACGTACAATAATGATACCGGTGAGATATTTTTAACTGGTTAAATTTTATTGAAGAAGTGTAACAGTTATTCTTTATTCTTTATTCTTTATTTAGTTCTGGTAATTATTATCACTGGAATGATTCAATGGATGTTTATTTTCACTGCTAGTTATAGGTTCCTAGGTGCTTGGGCTACCAAGACCAAGAGGACTCTCCTTTCCTTTTTTTCCTTTTTTTTTTTTTTTTTTTTTTTACACATCCTCTCAAAGTTTTATGATGACAACAAAGATGCTCAGGTTGTCATCACCGGAACCTGCATGCAAACTCCGGGACTTTACCCTGATTTGGATGTGCAAGTCACCAACTTCTTTTGGTAAGAGAAATTCATTTAGGTCACAAAACTCAGCAACCAAAAATATATTCCTGTATCTCTAAGTAATTCTCTGACAGTGGCAAGAAAGACCACAACTTAATTTAACTTGATCCTGGATAGTTACCTGTTGGGGGTGTGCTGTCAGTAAAGTTCCTCATTCTTCTGAATTCACAACTTCTGCTAAGTGAATTAATTGTCATTGTGTTGCAAAGGTGTTTAGGCTGATTAGTAGAAACATTTAATAAACATCTACTGAACTTAGAGAAATATTAGTCATGGACTAACATCCAATGAGATGCAAATTCTACTCCTATTTCTGTTTCCTGCTAAAAAAGGCTTAAAAGTTTGTGACCCTGCACTTTGCCAAATGAAGGTGCAAAAGTGGTATTTGCAGTGTATTTTTTTTTTTTTTAACGGATACAGTCAATTCATGTCGAAGAAAACAAGTAGATTAGTTATTTAATGTTCCTCTAACATATCTCAACTTCTGGTTATAGAAGTTAAACTGTAATTTCTTCCGAGACATGCAACCATGCAACACAGAACATGTATCACTTGATTTTGAACATGATAACCTGTTGATTATCACAAATCTCACAAAACATGTATATGCATATGATTAACTTTTTTTTTTTCTTCCCAATTTTTACAAAGTGGCCATTGCTTTCTCTGGGTGACTTGATTTTTTTTTTGTATGTGTTTAAGTAGAAGTTATGCTTTGAATAGACACAGCAAGTATGGTAGCTGCAGATATGAGCAAAGGGTTCTCAGACAGTAATTTATGAGAGAAAAATCTCTCTCCCTTTACTTGAAAAATTCACAAGCAGGTTATTAGTTTGCAAAATACATTCGTTCACTACTTGCAGTTTTTCAATGACTAGCTTTTCAGTGTCTTTATGGTTTAATTCAAATTTTTCAAAATTTAGCTAAGTCCTGTAAATAGCATAGTGTGCTTTCTTTTCACTGAAGGAAAAGATATCAACTTTGTTCTACTACAACTACATCAACCAACTGCATATGCATATTTAACAAATGCAGAGCTTATACTGCAAGTTGTTTTCTGCTAGTGTATTTGCGGCTAAAACATCTGGCTTTGCAGCTTTTTATCTGTGGTATTATTTATGCCCAAGAAGGGATGTACAAAGCTTAAAAGCAAAGTTTTAACTAATATAGTAAAACAATCACTCAGGTGGTCATCTATGTACAAAACTGCACTAGAACTCCTAGAAAATAAGGTAAGTCAACAACTGGAAAGCCCCCCCATCCCAAAGGATTGGGTTCTATATTTTTGCTGCAGTTTTATCATCCAATCCCTTCTCCTCATCTTATGGGAAACTGTACTTTAAAGCACTCAGCCTTTTGTGAACCAAGGAGAAGAAACCAAAATGTGAAAACTCCAAAGCCAAGGATACCTCACTAGGTATGCCTTCAGGCTAGTGCGTTGCTGTTTAACCCCTGGGATACATTCGCTTAAATATTTCAGGTGACTGAGCTGTTGAAGCATATCAAAAAGAATGAAGTGGGCTTTTAAACAAGTAAAACCCACAGAAGTTTCTGATTTGGAAAATATGAGGGAAAAGAATCACAGCAAGCAGAGGAGATTAATCAAAACATGCAAATAAATGTATATACACAGGTTTATTTTGGTCCTGATTGTATTCCTCCACATTTATTACACACAGAATCAAGCTGTTTTCACCAAGATAGACCTGGTAAAATACAGTCTTTTCCTGTACATTCTGAATTCTCATGTTACTCTCTACTTGATCCACATAAAACTTTGAGGGAATATGTTAAAAAAAAAAAAAAAAAGGAAAGTCCTCTGGCTAAAGCACCAGTAATGGTAGAAAGCACCATTACACTGGCAGCATTTGCTAATGGTTATATCTGAGACATCACGGTTTCCCTGCAAACTGGGAGATAGGTACATGAGAACTGAGCAATACCTGTGACCTTAATGTCTATGAACTATAAAAAGGTTGGTACAGAAGTTAAGCGTGAAATTACCTGGATTTGGTGCCCAGGCCAGAGGCAAAATTAGACCACCATCTTTCTGGGAAGATAAAGAAGCCAACAGACTAACAGAGAATATATTTAGGTGTATTTATGGCTAGATTGGGATGTCTGTTGTGAAAAGTTTAATTTTGCATGCATTTTTAAATAAAGTATTGAGACCATTAAAAAAGATACATTTCAAAGGAAGACTAAAATATGTAGAAGAACAGAGCATGTATTGCAGGAGTGAGAAGGAGCAGATTAGGCATCCCTAGAATTCTGATTATTTTCTTCTAATGATGACCTGTTCTTAAAATTTAATATTTTTTATTTAATGGATTTGCTATTTGTCTTTTCACATCAATTACTATTCTCCATTTTCCTGAGAATGGTGCTGTTGAAAATGTGATTTTTTTTAAATTGTCCGAGGATAAAAATAAATAATATGAACTCCTCCATGCTGTGAACAAGTCTGAAAGTTTTGACCATAAGGAATTTATGTGAAAAAAATGAATGGTAGCATTGGCACTAATCCAATATAATTTTATTGCAAAAAGTAGAGTCACTCTAGAAACTCCAGATAGAGCTGAGAGCTGAGGTTGCTGATAGGGCTGTAAGAGGTGCTTGGTCAGAAGTTTTTGTGATAACCTCCAAGAATGAAATGTGTTTTTACCTATAATCATGTGTCTGGAAAGGGCAAGGATAGGTATGACATTCATTTTGCAATTTACACACCTAACTGGCTGACTTGAAATCCCCCCATTTCACCCTGATAGCATTCTTACCCTTCCTCTCCCATGTGTGCTATAGCAGCAGAACAGCTGTTCATCTCCGTTCATCTGGGATTCTGCTTTTGTTTGCCTTGACAACCACAAATCACATCACTACAATGGCCATTCTCAATTTACCAAAGGCTAACGTAAAAACAGATCCACATGAAGACTTCCATCAAAAACCCTTGTGAAGGAAGTGGAGATCAGTGGTTTCCTGGTTCCTAGTCCAGATCCTTTTCTAGCCCATAATCCATTTCTTGCTCATACCTGACGTGGTGTTGCACTGAAACTGAAGCCCATACGTTGTCTGTCAGTTATGGCTAAAGTGCTAGGCAGGTTAAAGTGTGAAGGCAGGTGGTGCTGGAGGTGTAAAAGCAGAGGCTGCAGCCATTGAAATTGTCTCTGTACTAATTGGCAGGAAAAGGGCACAGATAGGCATGGATTGTCAAGATGGCTCCTCTGACCCTTCTGCTTAATCCAAATGAGTAATTAATGAGTGTGTTATGATTAGCACTGCAGTAAACTCTTCACTAGACAAATACTTTAAAGCTCTCAGGCTTTAGCTCACCAGCTAATTGCCATTTGGCTAGCAGATTTGTTTCCCTCTGAGAGTCAGAACACACCCATTAGTCGTGCAGGGGAAGAATAAGGCTAAAAAATAAAAATAAAAAATCCTACCAAAATGACACAACCGTGAAAGTGGGAAAGCAAGTTCTCTCAGTAGAGCTGACAAAACAAGTCATAATATATAGGGCTGCTGTGTATCAGGAGCAGTTAGCAGCTGATTTAACTGAAGGAGGGATTGTGTACTGAGTTTTAAAAAATGTAAAACATGTACTTAGAAGCTTCTTTTCTCCTTCTCTGAAAGAATCAGCAAAATAGAAGACAGGAGCCATTAGCATCCCTTTTCCACTGGAATGTATCGGAAGGATTTGTAATGGAAAAGTGTTTGTATCCAACATCTTTAATGCTGGCTCTGCCAGAAACACCAATGGCCTGAAGAAGGATTTGTTTTGATACCGGCCATGCCTTGTTTAATTAGGATTTCCTGGTAACTTACCATAGGTTTGTGGCTACTGCGGTTTTGCAAGAGAGGTTGTGCATTTGCAATCAGTTCAAGGAACAGGATATTCTCCTCTGCTTTCTCAGTTTAATGTCATCTGAGGCTGATGGAGCAGAGAAGTTACATGATAGGCTGGTCAGTGCGGGAAGACCAGATGCTCTCAGTTCAGACTTAGGTAACTTTGAGATAAAGAGTACTGGGTCAACTGGCTCATGAGAGAGTTGAAGAAGAGAAGATGCAAAGAAACTCAAGGAACCTATCTGTCCGAGGAACAACCCCAGCACATCTAGGTAAAGATCCATTGGTGCAAAGAACAGGAAAGGGAAGTGTGCACTATACAGCTTGTGGACTTTCATCTCTGTTGCACAAGGGCCAATTTCTGTCTCCACACTTACTAGTCAGTCACTTTTTGCCAACTTTGGAATCAGGCAAAGTGAAAACGAAACAAAATAAAATATAGTAACCCACTGGAAAATCACGTTTCAGGCTTTCCCAGGCATGCCTAACTCTATTTCATGTGCTAACTATGGAGGCTAGAAAGAAGGGAGACATATGACAACCACCTATCTCTGCTGTTGCCCTTAAAACAAATGTAAAGGACAATTAACAACAGATTAGCTCCATGTCCTAGTTTGCCATGTGAGGATGATCGGTGACCTTCTCATTTCATCCTCATTAGAGTCTCAGGCCAACAGACCCATTGCTCTTTAATCATCACCCATCATCCTTTGCTTCAACACATGGAAACAAATGATGTGTTGCCAGGAAGGTCAGGGGTCAAATATGAGTTTTGTTGTTGCCGGAATGCAAACTAGAGGCAACGGGGTCAACTTTGGGGCAAATCTTTGCGGCAGTCTGTTTAAGCAGATAAACTATTTTGAATGCATGAAGCATGACACCCACTGTGTTTTTGTTTTCTTCTTGCAGCTGGAATTTACTCAAAGAATCTCTTTTTTTTTATTTGCTTTTTTTTTTGGAGGCATGCAGGAAAAAAAAAAACAACACGGAGGAATAACTGGTGATTTTCTTTCTAAGAATGAAAGGTTAAATTACAGAGGGATGGGATAAGTGCATACAGGGAGTCACACGGATTTTTTTTTTTTGTCATTTCAAAGCTGCGTGTTGTTCATAAAGTTATGAATGCTGGAAGCTTTTCAGACTGCATTTCTTCATGCTGCTGCTACTCTGGTGCTACTTTCCAATTTGCCATGGATAGCCTCTGAAGACTGACAGGGCTGAAGGCACCCAGTGCCAGTGTAAATGAGCCCCATTCATTTCTTGCCATGGGCATATGGCATGTCATTGTCCTCCGCCACCGAGGCAGAAGTGATGCAATTTGTTGGCATGTCCTGTCACAGCACAAACTATCTATCCCACTGAGTCCCTAGAATACAACAGAAGCCAGAAAAGGGCAGCCAAAAACTTCACAGCTTTATCACAAGAACACACATGCACAGACCATCCTGGTTAAAAAGGGAGAAGGAGAGAGAGAAAAAGAGTGAAAGAGAGAGAAAGAATCCCTGGCCTTTTTTGCACCTCTGTGGGATTTATTTATTTATTTTTTCTTGAAGGTCTCAAAAGTTGTTGTCTAAACCAGCACAAAGTCTGATCCTTTTTTGTCTCCCATGAATGAGAATTAGGCCTTCTCTTTCTTCTAATTTTAAAACCTAACTTAGGCTAAGACCACTGAACTGTGAAGTTCAGCATATTTTTTTGTGTAGCACATTTAGCGAGAAGTCATGAGTTAAGAAAGTGGTCAAATATGATAACTTCAACTGGAGATATGATACTATATGCTCCCTAGAAACTATTAAAGAAATTACATTCACTGGCTGAGAAGAAACGAACTTGTTTATTTCATTTTTGAATTAACTTAAAACTTGGAGCAGTTCAGAATTCATAGCAGAACTTCAGGATTACTTAATGTTCCAGTTAAGTGAAAATGAAGAGAAGGGGAAAAAATGGTCACAATACAAAGCAACAGAAAAGAAAAGGCTGAGCACAGAGAAATTCAAATGTGGGGAAGAGAGAGAGGGAGAGAGGTAAGAAAAAAGCAGGGGGAAGGGCAGGGTGACCAGACAACTTCCCAGTAAGAACAAAAACTTGGACTTATTCTGTCCTCATTTGCACCTGGCAAGCACAGTTGTCAAACGCTGCACAGAAAACAAGGACACTGAAAAAAAAAAGAAAAGAAAAAAAAGTTGAATAAAGCCAGAAGCACTGAAATGCTGGGATGGTTTAGATCAAATTAAACCAAGTATTGGAGCCATCTTCCCATCCAAGAGCCAGCCACCTGTACCCTTCTATTTACTGGAGAGAGTTCCATGCTTAGTGCTTAATTAAGCATTTCCTACAGTGAGAAAAATATGCTTTTCATTTAAGTTTGCACTGAAAAAAAATGTTGGTTTACATTAAAAAAAAGTTTTTGACACTGAACAAGCTGAACAAACTCATCTGAGTGTTTTTGAAATATTCAAATTCTAGTATGTTTCCGAGTGCTGATATAGGTATTTTGCAACCGTAAGGTTTACAGCCTATTTTTGTCCTTCAGTAATAAGCTGCACTGCAAATAAGTTGTGTATTTCCACTGTAAATTAAGTATGTGATAGAAAGAGAGCGTGAGTTTTACAAGGACAAATTTGTACCCATAAAACTAAGTCATATATCCTACAGTTTAGCAAGAGTTAGGTCCAAGGTGAAAAGTTCAAACTAAGATCCAAACTTCTCCAAAGTTTATAGTATGCAATCTTCAACTCTAACATTTTGATTTGAGCCCATTTCTAACTATATTATGGGATTCCTATAAAACAAATCATATGTAACATTTAAGCTGGGATGTTTAGGCTGGTTAGATTCAGAAAACAAACCCATGTTACATGTCAGAATTAATTTTTGTAGAGAGAGAAGTATCATGCTCCATATGGTTCACATTTCTAAGCATTGACTTTTTTGCACTAACTAGGCCAAATCTAAGTCTGTGTGACATACATAATTATGTGGGATGTAATTATTCTTATTTCTATTGAACTGAATATCTGTGATAGAGTGATTTCTCAGTTTTATTTGGCAATGAAAAGAAAGTTGCGGAACGTATTACCATCTTCATTCAGAAATGAAAGAAACAATAGTTCTGCCCAACACTCCTTAAGGTTTCAGTCTGAGCTGGTACCACTATCACGCAGCTGTTGAATTCAGCAGTTTGTATGTTTGCTCCAGCTAATGCCTGGTAGGTCAGTATTCTCACCCTGAATTTCCTTACAAAAACACCAGTGCCTTCCAGACTGAAAGCTCTCACTTCCAAACATGACTTTTTCCATTACTGTTTGGTGGCAAAATCAGTGAACTTCTGTTTTTAAAAGAAGAATATACTTCTTGCACTGGAAAAAAAAAAAATCTTTCAGTAGATATAAACACAAGTGAAATGCTTCAGGTATAAAAGTGACAGTTATACATGGAGTTTGTTATCAGTGTGCAAAAGTCCAAAAATCTATTAGAACAGTAAAAGTTTAGAAATACGAATGTATGAAAGCTATGCCATATTTTAGCTGGTTACTAATAAATCTAAATCCAGTTGGATTGCACTGGAGTTCCTATAATGTTTTCTGGAACTGAACATTTGGAGTATATATAAGTAAAAGGTTTTGTAAATATGATTTTAATTTTCCAATATTCACATCAAGAAGCATTTCTACCTGTCTGGTAAAGAGTTCAGTGGGCAAAAGAATACAAAACACCATGCATCAACTGTGAACAAGCACGCTTTCTTTGAAGCAAAACAATTAATTCCAGTGAAAATAAATTTACAGAAAACTCTCTGCCTCCTCATATGAATGGCATATGAAATAACTGATATTATTAATATAAAAAATGTAAATACTGGCCACATGCCAAGCCAACAAAGTCCATTACAGAAAGCATGGATTTTGTCACTGCAGTGACAGTAGTGTCTAACTAAAAGGCATATAAATTATAAACTTGGCAGGGGTGGAGTGGCTTGGTCAGTTTGGACACCATGTTGACCTGTAATACTGTAAAACATTTTGAACAAAGCCAGCACTGTCATATGTGCAGAGCCATAAATGAAAATAGAAACCTTCTCTTCCAAAAGTACACAAAGTATCTTAAATACTTTAAATAACTTATTCTAGTAATAATGAACTTGGCACAGCACATTTTCTCCATTTTAATGACCATCTGGGGCTTGCAGGCCACATCTGCACCTCAGGCCATTGATCTCCTCCCAGCTGATCAGTAATCTAGAGAAGGGACTCCCTCCCCCACTGAAGTCATTATACCTCAATTATTGTTGACTGTGTAATGTAATGGTGAGAAAACCTAAGTAGAAGGTAGGTAGCTGAAAATAGTAAGGAGAGCACATAAAGCAAAGGCAGTGAGTCAGCATAACATCTCCAAAGACCGGACTCAGTTGTTCACCTCTCTTGATCTACTTCTAAGACCTACTAATTGTGGTGGGTTTACCTTACTGAGAAGCTGAACTCCACCTCAACCACTCTCTCGCTCTCCCTCTTCAAAAGGAAAGGGGGAGAAAATACAGTGGAAAAGGCTCAAGGGTTGAGATAAGGACAGGAAGATCACACAACAGTTATTGTTATGGGCAAAACAGACTCAGCATAAGGAGATTCCTATAATTATTGCCTATCACTAGCAGACTAGATCAGTGTGAGAAATAAAGTTGTGTTTTTGCAACAGAAGGTGTTTTTGCAGTGTAAAATTCCACTAACCTTGCATATTCAAAAGTGATTGTGCAGGCATGACAGTAGCATAACAGTGGGGAGTATGTTAAGAAGATAAGGAGAAGGTCCCGCTGTCCCAAAATAAGGAGGACAGCTAAGAAAAACAGGATGAGTAGTAAGAAATTATTAAAATCAAAAATCACAGGCCCTCTAGTCACGAGAGAAGAAGGAAAAAAAAAAAAAGAAAAAGGAGAAATTACCAGTTGGTCAAATAAAATTGTACATACATGGTACAGAAGTGCGTAGAGTAGGTTGTGAACCTGCAGTACTCAGCCAATGAGGAAATGGGAGAAATCAGGTTTTGGGTAATAGGGAATATAATGTTATGATAAACTTCTACTGTGCACTCCTGCTTGCAGGATGCCCGGCCATTGCAATAGCGAAGAAAACAGCTTTACAGAAGACCCTGTCTGAAGAAAATTATTGAGATTTTTCTCACTTCAGGGAGAGGCTAAAAACAAATTGAAAACACCTTCCCTCTTACCCACCCTCTTCTACATCCTCCTCCCAAGTGCTGCAGGGCAACAGGAAATGGGAGCTGCGGTCAGTCCATAACGCTTGTCTCTGCCGCTCCTTTATGGTCACTCTCTGCCCCTGCTCAAATGTTGGGTCCCTCCCACGGGATGCTGTCCTTCCCAAACTGATCCTGTGGGGGCTTCCCACAGGCAGCAGCTCTTCAAGAACTGCTCCAAATATGGGTCCGTACCACGGGGTCTGTCCCCCAGGAGCAAACTGCTCCAGCACAGGTCTCCCACAGGCGGCAGCTACCCCCAGACCCCCTGCTCCTGCGTGGGCTCCTCTCCACGGGCTGCAGCTCCGGCCCAGGGCCTGCTCCTGCGGGGGCTCTCCATGGGCCGCAGCCTCCTCCAGGCCACATCCACCTGCTCCACCGGGGGCTCCTCCACGGGCTGCAGCGTGGAGATCTGCTCTGCCATGGTACAACATGGGCTGCAGGGGGACAACCTGCTCCATCATGCTGCTCTCCACAGGCCACAGGGGAATTTCTGCTCTGGGACCTGGAGCACCACCTCCCCCTCCTTCTTCACTGACCTTGGTGTCTGCAAGGGCTGTTTCTCACTCCTCGCTCTCCCAGCTGCTGTTCTGCAGCAGTTCTTTATTGGCTCAGCTCTGGCCAGTAGCAGGTCGCTTTTGGAGCCATCTGAAACTGTTTCTCATCTTACATGGGACAGCTTCTGGACTCTTCTCACAGAGGCCACCCCTAAAGCTCCCCTTCTACCAAACTCTTGCCAGGTAAGCGCAACACATTGATGGAAAAGGAGCAAAACTATCTCTTCAGTGTTTTCTAGCTTTCTTTAACCACAGTAGTGAGAGGTGAGGTCCTACATAGTGATGTGTGGTTTCTCTCCTAGAGCTATGGCTGACATTACCAGGAAAAGAGGGAGTTTAAAAGGTAGGCAGAAAAAAAAATAAAATATATATATATATATATATATATATATATAAATGGCATTTGAATAGTCTTTAGGAACAAGCTTTATCAGAAAGACCAGAAATCCCCCAACTTCCACAGCTATTAGTATTGAAAAAGGCTATCTTATTTTAGTATCAACGTGAAAGCACCGATTAGAACAGGGTAATAATAGTGCCAAAATAAAAGGGACATATAAAAACTTTGTGAAGTATTAGTAACATATAGATATTAGTATAGAAAAAAAAAAAAGGATAATTGGAACTAATGCTTAAAGGAAGTGGTGAACAGGCTAAAACTGGTAAGAATTAGATGACAGAAGTACATCAAAAAGAAAACCTTGAAGAGGAGTAAAATTTTAATTAGTTGCTAGTAGCACAATTTTGTATAATATTTCAGTATTATGACATCGCAGTAAAGCATTTTTTTCATGTGAGACCAATACATGAAGAAATACTACATTAGTAGGTCAGAAGAACACAAAGTATTATTTATGAAATTTCTAAGTTGGTAGGCCTGATCATATATAAGAATTCAAGGAAAGTTCACAGAGAATATTGAAGGAATTTGGGAAATGGAAAGACATTCAGTGCTATGTCACTATCAGGAAAAAAAAAAAAAGAAAAGAAAAAAAAAGTACTTGACAGTATTTACTGTCCACACAAACGTTACTAAAGAAATTACATTTAGTTGTGTATTACTTAGTTGTAGTTGTACATTTAGTTTTATTATAGTTTTAAGTTACTTTTTGGAGCAGAAAGTTAAGCTCCCTACAAACACCTTCACTAAAGTCTATATTCATAGCATGAGGAATTAGCCAAGTGTCTGGTCTTTGCAGTGCTTTGAAGACTAGTCTATTTGTGGAAATATTTCTGCTGTTAAAATTTGGGGTTAGCAAAAGGTTTGGCAAAACAACGAGCAAGGAGGAAGCTAGCTGGTTTGTAGGGCGAATGCGCCAAATTCATTAGCATTCTGGATCCAGCTTGTAATATAGCTGATTCCAAGTGAGATAATTAAGAAACAGAAATGTGGGACTATATATTTCCTTTGAGAAGTTAGTCCAAAAAGGGTATAGATGGTATGGTGTGCACACAACTCAATGAGTTTTTGGTTTGATTCTGTTGAAAAAAAAAAGTTAATGAAACTGTTGAGTGAATAAACAGAAGAGACATCAGTACAACTAGGACCATGTCTCTAGAGGATGAGACAGAGATACTGCAAATGCAGGTTGTGCCCACTTTCTAAAAAGAGTATTGAAAAACTGGAGATTGTGAGATAAAGAAACACAAAATTTATTTGAGGCCTAAAGGAATTGCTTTACAGTAGAAGATGTAGGGAGCTGCATCCATTTAGCTTATCAAAAAGAAAACTGAGGTGATTTGATTACAAGCGCATTCACAAGAAGAAAGCACAAGGTAGTAAAAACCTCTTTAATTTAATAAAGAAATAAATAACAAGAACCAATGACTAAAAACTGGAGTCAGACAAATTCCAACTGGAAATAAGCCACAATAATAATGATTAACTATTGGAGCAAACTACCACAGGAAATGGTGGATTATCCATCTCCTGATTGCTTCAAATCAAGACTGGATGCTGTGAGAGGTATAAGAAACACAAGGTAGATTTTACTCTAAATCAGATTATTGAGAGAAGCAAAATAGTTTCAAATATGAAAGAGGTGAAACCAGATGAAATAGTTGCTCATTCTAACCTTAAAATGTATTTTTGTGTAAATAAATTATTCATTAATTAGAAAAATACTTTTTCTGAAGTAACTTTTCTAACCCAAACTCACCATGAATATCCCACTCACTCCACTTAAGTGGAAAAAAATAATAGAAAATGCAGTTAGGTCTGTCTGAAATTATCTTCATCTCTTTATGCATCACAATCAGAACTGGATAATAGAAACCCTTAGACACTATGCACTTATTTCAAGCATCAGTTCACTAAAGTTTCTGCGATTTAAAAGACGAAGCACAGTAAGCCAGAAAATATTAGCAGCCAAGATAAGCTGGTGTCATAATTCAAAATATTCTTCAGATGTTGAGCTTTGTTAGATTTTATTGGGTGTGCCCTGACGCAGAGGATCAACTGTCTAAAAGTTAAATTTGGGCTGGCACTTCACTTCCTTTCTGTTGTATGATTTTTTTTTTCTTCTTTCATTTTGTAATTCTCTTACATACTATCTTGTCTATACTATTTTTATTATTTTTTTCAGAGATGCTTATCACATCTCCATGTATGTAGGTACTCTGAGTGTTTTCAGCAATATATACAGCTTATTTTGACTCTACTGTAGCCCATCTGATGGGTGGGGAAGAAATAGCTAGGATCAATACACCCTCCCCTTCTCATGCCCCTTGTGCCACAACAGAGTTATACATTCTGAAAAGTCTATACAAAGACTGCAATTAATTTTGAAAGTAAATTCCACAACGTTTATTTGTTTTGAATACCTCCTTTGTTTGAAGATATACCAGATATTCTGCTTATGAAATCTGTGACTTCATGTACATCTCTGATGTCAAAAGACCACAGAATTCAACCTGTATCAGTAGGAAATTATGAGTCTTCATAATGCTTCATCTAGCCATCCCAGATGTGCTAGCCAATGCATCATAAGAAATGTGTTCCCTCTTAGCACTTCTGTGTTCAGCTGCTTTGAAATGGACTTCGAAGAGAGGATGAACCACATAGCAGTAATTGCAACTTACTGCACAAATACCATGCTCTTCCAGTCTGGTACAGATGTATAATGTGAGTTCCTGGACGTGTTAAGGTGCTTAGAGTAAATATTCTGGTGTTCCAAGTTACCCTTTAGGGTTTTCCTTTCTTTCCCTGGAAGCTCCTAACCTTGCCTGAATGTTAAAACATTTAAAAAAATATTCATAGAAAAAAAAAATCCCCATAGAAAAAATTTTCATAGAAAATAAATTCATATAAGCAGACTCTTTTCAGATGGAGAAAGATTAAAAAAATATATGCTGTAGATGTGTTTACCCTCACAGGCTTCTACTTGTCTTGTATAGGATAGAGTAAATATTAAAGTCCGTAAAAAAACATAAAATAAAACTAAACATAGACATAGCTCAGAAAGAGAGTTTTAAGATATATCTGTAGAAAAATAAGGTCTTACCTTAACCTTTCAAACATATTGTGTATATGGGACAGAGTTCAGAAATGTCACCAACAAAGCATACATTAGTTTGAAATATCAATGCAGCATTTGTACAGGGTGTATACCTTGATGAACCTAGCACAAAGGAGTGGAGAGTAGGAAAAGAAAGCTAAAGTTAATTACTTGGATAGTTTCCTTTTTGTTTCTAAAGCCCAGTGAAAATTATGGAGATTCAACTCCAAGTCTTGATACATGAGCCAAAACACTAATTCAGGAACTGTGGTCATTTGAGAGGCATCTCTTTGATCCAAGAAAGTGACTTCAGTGTAGAGTGAGATTGAATACAATGGAAACAACCCTCCTTGTTCCAGTCAGGGATATAGACACGTTGCATTGATTAAGAATGATCCATATTTTCAGTATCTGCCTGCCCAAGTCCAGGGTTAGATTTTTAAAGGGTTCCATGTCCCATTTAACTGCTATAGGCTCAACAATCATGACACAATGCAGGTCCCTCTGCCTGCCTAGCAGAACAGAGTCTAGAGGCGTAAACTAAATATTGGTTTTATGGTTTTATTTTCCACTTGTGCCATAGACTTGTTTGTTTTTAATGTAGGTTCATCTATTCAAAGGAATCCTACAATCCTACCAAAGGGATAAAAGCTTTTTTTTTTTTTTTTTTTTTTTTTAATAGTGAAAAGTGAACTTCTCTATGTTTGCATTCACAACAAAGTTTCTGGGAAACTGTGGGCTAAGCTCTCTTTCTTGAAATGGTCCTGGAAGTACAGCTGCCACCACTTGCCCCCAGGTGCAATGATCTCTCCCTCTTTCATAGCAGTAGGAATTAATCAAGACTTGAGAAGGGGAAAGTAGGAAAAGTCTGTCATATGTCATTAGAATTGTGATTGTACAAGTCACCAATGACATAGGTGGTTTAAAACCATACATATGAGTTTATGAGAAAATGAAGTAATCAGCTATAAACACATTTATACATAATCTTTCTTTGACATTTATTTTTAACTAACCAGGAAAGTTTACACTCATCTTGAGGTCAACAAGAAAATAATCCTCACTGGAAGAGAACATTTTTATTATACCAAATGGAATGAGCTGTATATCAAACAACATACAGTGGGACTGAATCCATCTCCTCCCAGTGCTGAAGATTTAGTATGCTCTGCCTTCCTTTTCTCCATTACAGTTATTCATCAAATGCATTCAATAAAATGCTCTTCTCTTAAAATTACTGAATATATATAAGGGGAAAATGTTGCTTATTGCAAATTATTTTAACTGTTAATTCTTGTTGAGATGAAAGCTTTAATTTCTATGAGAGTTCTAGGAGTGATGCGAGACTGGCAGCAGGTAATCAATCACAATTACATTTAATCACAAAATTCAAAAGTCACAGCAGTTTAAAGTTTGTTTAAGCACATACAGGTGATACCCTGTAACAATTTAATTTTATACAGCAAGAATAAGAGGGAAAGTAGGTTTATTTATTTCCAAATAAGATTAGTTATTACAGTGATGAAATTTAGGGTCTAGACAATGAAGGAACCCAGATGCTAGTAACAGGTTTACTGATTAATCTTCAGAGAAAGTAGTACTCTGATAGACTTCCTACTGTGACAGAAATGATTTATCATCACTAACTCTGACCCAGACAGTTCACTGTAGACGTAGGAGTAAGACCAGGTCATTAGTAGACACCTTTGTTTGGCTATTAATAATCAAACAACACAAAGTGAATTTTTGTTTCAGTTTTTCCCTCTTCAGAAGAAATTTTACTGCCTTTTACTGTCTGGCTTAAGCTTTGCTACCTGCCTGAGGGACCTGGAAATCATGTTCTCTGCTCCCAGATACCAGACTAGCACTTGGTGGATTGAACATGCAAGGATGGGAAGGCAAGGAGGAAGCTCTCAGCCTGCTTATCAAACCTATTTTATCTGTAGAAATAAAGCAATCATTGTAGTAAGCCAGCAGAGGTGTCTCGTAACAGAGTACCCCACTACCATGCTCAACAGCCTCCTTTATTCATACTTCTATTTTACTGGTTATGGAAGAACTGTATATCCAACGTATGAACAGTTTCTAGGCATGGAGACTAGGCACTAAAATGGAGAACCTAATTAATATCTCCTGCCTGCTAACTCACAGAAATGTTTGAACAAAGACCCACTGCTTCCTGGATGAGCTGGAGTTAAACAATGCCCTGAGTTCAAGAGGGAAATTGATTCCCTTTTCTGAAAGTCACCTGGGAGGTGGGAGAGATGGATAGCAATGAATGTCTGATGATTTGAACAAACTAAATTGACATAAACCACCAACAGTGAAGACTGAGAGGAATAAATCCTCAAAACCTCTTGATTATGTCAGATTTCTGTATGATCAGGCACGTTCAGGAAAAGGTAGGGACTAAATGGTGGTCTGCCATGTTCTCCATGAACTTGTCAGGTAGTCAGATGCGGGATCAGAAAAGATGGTACTACTTCCTCCAGTAAGCAATCTGGCAAACTGGCAGACAAAAGACATTTTCTAGTTATGTCCAAACCGAAATTCAGACAATAAATTCTGAATTTTTATATGAATTCTGAATTTTATATGAATCTTCTTTCTAAAATGGAGTGAAATGAATGGAGTGATTGAAATGAAATATGTGTGAAATAGAAAGAAATGTAAATACAGAAGGTTTTTTTTTTTTTCAAAAGAAGTCCCTCTAGTCTCTAAAATACAGGAAAATTCACTTTTCATCACACAATCAAGTTCTTAATTTTTCTAAGGAAGAATTTTGATTGCCACCACCCATGTCTCTGTCTCGAGTGGCTGAGAACCGGTAGCTAGAATCTCAGTGTAAATGACTAATAATAATGTTTGTAGTACCTTATATAACTATCCATTTTTGTTTAGCCAATATAGGGGTAAAGCCCCACAGTTTGAGACTTCTTTTTTCTGAGCTAAATGATTGTCATTTGTTTGACCAATTAATGTGGTCTGCAAATATAAACATTTACAAGCACTTTTCCAGGTCTCAGGACTCAGCTGGTACCTTCTTTTCCACCTGCATGTTCTAAGTAACAAAAGATGCTACTGCTCTTTTAAAATTGTTCTTCTTATAGGCTACTAAGGATGTAAATCCCACTAGTTCCGCATTCAGAAAAAATTTCATTTTATTAACACTTAGAACGTATTTCTGTTAGAAGTCTTAATCAGATATACCCACCTGTGAAAATGTTCTATAATGTGTACATCATGATAAAATTCTGGGGGTTTAAGTAGCGATTTGGTGTAATGAAATGACTTTACATGACCTTAGAATATTTTCAGTTAGGCTTATTTTTTTCTGGATTTTCAGGTTAAAACCATTATTTAAACAAGATTTCCAGAAGCAAGTAAACTAGTTCTGCAAAAGATGTGGGAGTTTCTCTGTCACTCAAAGTCATAAAAACAAAATTATTTTCAAGGCTTGAGCATGCTTTCTTTAAGGGGAATGTCAGAATTCCCGTTGACTGTAACAGAGTAGGAGCTTTGATGCATGATTTGCTTAGTGAGATACTATGGGTATATATTATACAGCAGATTAGAAGAGATAATCACAATGTTCCTTTTCAGCCATAAAAATCAACAGAGTGATCATGAGGCTGCTTCTGTTATTGATGTTACTAGTAGAGGATTGAGGCCAAAGGTGAACACCTGAATTATTATATTTGTAAAGTGTGAGTTCAGTGAAGTTGAACTGAATAAGAAATAATGCATTAGATAGACAGACAAAGCAGTAGAACTGTAGCAATGAGAGAGATGTGATGGTTGTTTGGACTCATCTGCCAGAAGCAAAATGATCAACTTTGAAAGTCCATGCTCTTCAAACAGGTATAGAGGCAACCAGGACAGTAAGTGGCTAGATGCCACAGTCATCTCCCATAATCAACAGAGCTGGATATTTCCTCCGTGTAATTCAGATACTATTTTGGCTGATTAATCATTCTGCATTGTAAATCTCTCTCTATGATCATAGGTTAGGAAAACTAACCTGCTTTCCCTGGTGCCTCAGTGAAGTGTATACTTTCAGTCAGGATTAATCCAGGGTTATTTGTAAAGGCAATGATACACAAGACCCTGGAGAAGGATAAAACATGTCACTGCCCCTGAAGTTATTAGACACTAATCTCAAAAAGAAAAAAATCTTTTCTTAGATATACTGACATGTTTTCTGGCTAATGAATGGTCAGTAGCTCAACTGACCCCTACTAGATCACTGATTAAGTAGACAATACCTGCATTTCAAACTCCCGAAAATACTCCAAAGTAACATGAATGTAAAGTAATATTGGCTTTGTTTTGGAAATCCTCCCTGCCATTTGTCCAAGAATATTAAAGTTTTCTGTATCTCTATAACTTTAAAAAATTTATAGAGGAGAGGTGCTGGCACACAGTGAATTTATGAAGTCTTAAACAGATAAGAGAGACAAAAGGTGCAGGAAAACAGAGTTACTATTTGTATTCACATTGTTCTCTTTCTGCAGACAGATCTACAGAACATAAGACTGGCAAAGGCAATACACATCACTGTTCCTTAGTTTGAATTATTCTTATTCTTTCTCTCTTTTTTTTTTCTTTCTTTTTTTCTTTTTTTGGTGTCTCAGTCTTCCTCTGTTTATGAATATGCATAGATTTTATTAGGCTTCCAAGTCAATTATGCATACTGGATAAATACTGAGCACGCTGCATCATTTTTCAGCCTTCTACTTGCTTTTGCAGTATAGTAGTAATCACCAGCAGAGTTTGTAGTACTCCTCTGCTTTTGAATCCTTCTACCTACGTACTTATAACCCTGAGCATTGGATTTTATATGCCTGTTGTGATTTAACATGGCAGGCAGCTCATCACCACACAACCATTTGCTCACTTACCCCAGACAGGATGGGGAAGAGAATTGGAAAGGTGAAAGTGTGAGAAATCAAGGGCTGAGATAGGGACAGTTTACTAGGTAAAATAAAAGCCACGTGTGCAAGCAAAGCAAAACGAGGCATTCATTCACTACTTCCCGTTGGCATGCAGATTTTCAACCACTTCCAGGAAAGCAGGACTTATCACAAGTAATGGTTTATTGGGAAGACAAACTCGATCACCCCAAATGTCCTCCTCTTCCTCCTTCTTTACCTCAGCTTTTGTGGATGAGCATGACATCATATGATATGGAACATGTCTGCAGTCAGTTTGGGTCAGCTATCCTGATTGTCCCCTCCTAGCTTCTGGTACGCCCCTAGCTGCCTTGCTGATAGGGCAGCATAAAGCAAAAAATTCATTGGCTCTGTGTAAGCACTGCTCTGCAACAACTAAAAGCACTGGTGTTATCACCACCATTTTCATCAAAAATCCAAAACACAACACCTTACAAAACTTTAGGAAGAAAATTAACTGCATCCCAGCCAAAACTATGGCAATGCCTAATAATATTTGTGGCCACCTCAACCCATCTGAATCCAAGATTCTTTCAAAGCTGAACTGACAGAAAACATTACTTTTCAAAACTGAGTTATTTTCAGAATCTCTAATGGCTGAGGATGAGATTTTAATTTATAATCTCACTAATATTGAGGTGGAATACTCCACAATAATGAGGTGGAAGATCTTCATGCTTGGTATTGTGTACATACAAAGTAGCACAGGACCTATGTCCAAGAAGCTTAAAAACAAATATCCAAGTCAGTCAAGGAAAAAGTTGATATCACTCATGGTGTGCAAATCCATGTGCTGCCAACAGCATTTGTTAGTTTCTCAGATACAGTTTCTAAGGAAGAATTGAGTGATGCTGTTGAGACAGTAAATTGAAGAATGCATTTTATTCTGTAGTTCATAAAGAAGCAAAGCTCAAATCATTAAATGTTAGGTAAACATTCCACAAAATTTGGAAAACCAAACTTGGTTGGATGTATTGTATTTCTGAGCTTATATTTTGATAAATGTACTGTTGCAACAATTTAGGCAACAATTTGATGTCACTTAAAACAAGAGGTTGAAGGTGTGTACATTTGGAAAATAAAATAGAGATAAAGTCCATTTTTGAGCTAAAAAACTCTTCAGTTGTGGTTCTGTGTGGTTTGAGTTCTCAG
Source organism: Anser cygnoides (assembly GCF_040182565.1). Lineage (NCBI taxonomy): Eukaryota > Metazoa > Chordata > Aves > Anseriformes > Anatidae > Anser > Anser cygnoides. Next base: position 49,453,015 of record NC_089874.1, read on the forward strand.
TCACTCTGTTCTCATTTTATCAGAACTGGTGTTAGTACTTCTAAGTTAAAAGTGGAAGATGATTATAATAATGCAAAGGGATTTCTGTATCAAAAGCACAACTGTGGTACTGGGAAAGCAGAGAAACAGCCTACTGATTCAACTAATCTTTGGACAGAGTCCAAGACCATTATTTGAGAAACTGTCCAAATTGTCTTATTGCATGAAAATAGTTTCACTTTAAATGGCGAGCTATATTTTGGGGGGTGGGAGGGAGGAGTTTTACATGGAGGCTCAAGTTTGAGCAAGCAACACAATTTCAAAGAACTATCAAGTTTCACTGAGTTCTATATCAAAGCCATACATAAAGCATCTCATGATTTTTATGTTGCAGCATAAATCAACAAAGTTTACTCATAACGACACTGAACACTATATGATACAAGATCTTTTTAAAGATTTGGAAGTTACTTAAGCATTTCATAAAATGACTTTAGTATCTGTTCACTGTGTATATTTCTGAATTTCTCATTGGAAGTTACAGTTTTTGTGTGTGTATGCATTTCTCCTCCCCCACTTCTAGTATTTAAACATAACTTTAGGATATTTAAAGAAGTGTCATCACAACATTCTTTTTCTATATATTCTTACTGAATCAAGATTCTCTCTCGTGTTAATCATTCTACACTGAAAACAACTTTTTAATAGTCTCTCTTCCCTTTCATCAGTGATTCATGGAATTGAAGGGTATGGAAACCTGATTTAATTTAAAGTCCATAACTATGATTCTCTAAGGCTTCCCATGAAACAAATTTCTCATTGTGTGTTGGAAGGCTTAATTTAACATGACATGCATGTTTACGTAGATATGTTTAAGATATGGCAAAAATAAATAAATAGAAAATAAAAATTATATTACAATCTTTCAACCAAAGACTTTGGAACAACTACATTGTAATCAAATTCTGTTTTATAATTCTAAATGAGAAATAATGTCATGTATTTATTTAATGTCATCCATTTACTCTACTGTGTAAATGCATTTCAGAACACTGATAAACTTTTGGTGAAGATATGCATTTCTGGTAAATATTTTCATGATCTTCATAAGTTATTCATCAAGCATTGAGTCAGTGTGAAAATGGGCATGTGTAGTGTTGTTTTTAACTTGCTAAACAAATGAAGAATTCAAACTAACATCAAACTACAGACTTGGGAAAAAAGATCAAATGTCACTTTGTCACCTGAGAAAGCTTAAATAATAAAGAGAGGACAAGCCTAATCATAACACAGAGCAGAACCAAATTGTGGAGAGCTGGATAATTGCACTGAACAGGTGTCTATATGTTGGTTCAAAAACAAGGGATATAAATGGGAGGATCAGGATGTTTTCTAAAATGGTCAAAATACTGGTAAAATGGAGTGCTTTGGTGGTTTTTTTTTATTGTTTTTTTTTTTGTTGTTGTTTTTCATCACTGGTCTGTAAATATGGAAGACTATCATTTGTTCAGGAACAATAATGTAAAGATCCATAGTCCTTAATGTGGATGAAGAGAACTGTTGAAATTTTGTTGTTCATGAAAGTGAAAGAGTAGTGCACTGCTGGGACAAGGGATACAGTACAGAATACCACAGTGGTAACAAACCACAGTGCGGTCCGGCAACTGGACAAAGATTTTTGTGCATTTCAATTAGAGTACTCCAAGTCTGAGTGTTAAGGGAGGATTTCAACCACCCATATATCTGTCAGGAAAAGAGTTAATGGGTAAGATTGTTCCATTGTTGATAGCTTTTTTTTTTTTTTTTTTTTTTTTTTTGTATTAACAAGAAGAAAAGATTTGGAGGAGCAGATCTTTTAGTGATGATTCTAAATGAATCTCCTTCTCTGGAGACATTTAAAACCTGCCTGAACATGTTCCTGTGTGACCTGATCTAGGTGTTCCTGCTCTGGCACGGGGATTGGACTAGATGATCTTTCAAGGTCCAATCCCTAACATTCTGTGATTCTGTGTTATTCTGTGATTCTTCGTGATTCTGTGAAACCAAAAGAATAAGTCGAAGAAAAAGTCAGAGGAAAAGTCAAAGGAAAAGGATAAAAAAAGAAAGAGTTCTGTCAGATCAACACACTGATTTGATTTGCCACTCAGTTGACAGTTCTAGCGTGGACATGCAGGTGGGCATTAAAAGCCAGGCAGTGGGACTGGCCTATTCAGTAATAGCTTACACTTAATTAAATTAACATAAAACTAAAATTTTATTTAAGTTTGACTTTTCAAATCAACTACAGTTAAAAAAAATCATCCTTGGATACCTCAAGAAGTAGTGGAAGTACTGTCCGTGCTGACAGAAAACTTACAGATGAAGTGTGAGGCTCCAAACTGGAACAGAGGGAGGAAGTGACAGAGAGGAGGAAGGACTAGATGTGGAATTACTATTGGAAGTATTGGAACAAAAAACTGAACACTGTGTAAAAAAGGAAAAATGGGAAAGGAAAAAGGCAAATAGTCCTCTGTATGAACAGGCAACAAACATTCAGCTGCAGCAGTATCAACAGATGTCATATATGTGAACTTCAACAAGCTTTGGACACTGACTCAAGTGATATTTTTATCACCAAGGTAGCTAATTTTGCACCCTTAGGAAACTTCTGTGAAAACCACAATGTTTTCAAATATGAATATGATCTATTGCTACATAAGGTTTTACAAACACATTTAAGTCACATAATAAGGAACTTAAAACTGTTAATCTAGGAGCAAAGGTTAAAAATGCGACAAGTTAATTGATTCAGTTCATATACAGCTTCTGTCTCTAAGTAATAGCTCTTAGTAAAATGAACAGAAATACAGCTACCATTTGAAAATAGAAGGATTAATCCATAAAATAATAGGGCCCTTTTATGAATTTCTACCCTTTGTTTAAAGCAGAGAGGGAAACAAGCCAAGCCTGAACAACAGTTCTAAAGCAAAGTAATCATTTCAGTTCCTGGATATATTTATTAACTAAAAGAATAAATTAGAAAACAACCAAAGGTTAAACCCAAAGTTGCAGCCAGACCCAGGGTATTCCAAATGTGCTTGTTCTGAAGATTAACGGGTATTACACACTGATTCTAGCTGTACTTTTAGAGGAGGTGGAGAAGGAGGCAAGACACTGAGGTAAAAAATGCAGTCTTTGTTTGGAAAACAAAAATGAGATTGTAAAATTGAAAACATGAAAGTGGAAAAGAATTACTAATAACTATATTCTTTATCTTAAAAAATAATCAACAAAACCTCACTTCACTGTATGCTCCAGTGTACTACAGGCAGGCATTATCCAGCCCCTTTCTAAATGTTGGCAGGAGAGTTTGCTTTCCCAACTCTGTGAAATTCTAAAATATAATGAAAATGCAGCTACCGTACTTTCTAAGCTCTTGGTAGATATTTTCACTTACTTTGTCATTTTCAGGGGGGAAACAATGGTGGCATCTGTGCCTTGGTGCTAAGTGCTCATTTGCATGCAGAGGCAGAGAGATATCCGTTTATTATCAATTTTATGCATTACTTCATTTCATGGTGTTAAAACAATTACATTCAAAGGGTTCAGCAGTCCACAGCCAAGCTATTCAGGGCTCCAACAGCATCATATAATAACGTTATTCAGGGAGAGACACATACATCATAGTTTACTGACTTAAAAGTAAAAAAGGGATGGAGAGGGAGAGAGAGAAGCAACTCCTATAGAGCTGGATACAGAATTTGTAAAACATCAGAGATACCACAATGAGCAGAGAAAATCAGGGAAGAGGGACATGAAATATATTTACTTCCAAATTACTTTCTAAGAAAGTTGGGCAAATTTTCTACGCAAAACAGTTCTCCTATCTAATTATCCACCACATATACTATCAACTTCTTTTACACAACACTCTTAATCACCCATACTGCAAAGCTTAACTTTAGCAAAAAAGCAGAGACTGTGCGTCTCCTTTCAAAGATCTCAGAGCACATACCTTGGAACAGCAAACAAATGGGTTGGTGTTAAGAGACTCTTGTGCTGAGAGTGCTCTCTACATGCAGTGGATTTACAATCTGATTATCTGGTTACTTCTGTCAAGGCTTTGCCAGGATCCCATGAGGAATTTACATTTGTTTATCAATTTATATTAGCTAAAACTGCTGTCTGTGATGAATGTAAAAATTTCAAGGTTTTAAGATGAAGACCTACCCTCCAACACTAGTCAGCTCTCCGAAATCAAACAAAAACTGTGGTTCAGTAGTGAACAAATTAAAATAAGCACATCCACCTTGAGGGTTTTCCATATGGAGTTTGGTGAGTTGTTTGTTTCAGCAGAAAATAAGTTTGTTTCATCAGAAAAGTGATAAACTACTCAATTTGTTGATATTTTTAAAATTGTAAGAAAAAAATAAATCAAAAACTTTTAATAATTCTTTACTGCCAGAGGAAAATAAAATCAAAGCTGTCACTAAAAACAAACAAACAAAACAAACAAACAACAACAACAAAAAACCCCACGCAATTACCAACTTTTTTATTGCTATTTCCTTAAGCATCAACCTTACAGAAGTGAATTTCATGAGTAAAAGAAAGGACATTTTGAGGTGTTCCAGTGTTGTGGACCCAAGAAATTAGGAAACTGGAAGAGGTGTTTTATTATCAAGGCTATCACAGGCAGCCATTGAAGTGTTTGGAAGTTTCCCATCTGTTCTGGCCAGGGATAGCTGATATGCACATAGTGCAGTGATAAGGTATGGGTCTGTTCAAGCCATGGAAGAAATGCAAGTCCTGAAGAAAGTAGTTTAGCAACTGGGAAAAACAGCTGTTTCCTGCTAAGGACCTCAGACTAAACTACGGCCTGTAGTGTTTCTCAAGCTATGGGACACTCTCAAAAGGATGGGAAAATATATTCAGGGCTGTTGCATGGCTAGAGTGCTGACAGAAGCAAGACAGAGAATGTGGTTGAAAGTCTAGAGAATGGAGTGGTAGTGAGGAGACCACCACTACTGGAACTGCAGAACAAGGACATTCTATGTCAACCTTTCCTCATGGAAGTGTCTCATATACCAGTGCACCAGAAGAGAACCAGAAATAACAGGTTCCTCAGCTGCTCCCAGCACATTTCTTCTGTTTCTGCTTCAAGTATCCCGATAGCCAGCACTTCCTTCTGAGCTATCTAGCCCTGCTCCTGCCATAGCCAACTCCAACCATTAAACTAAGCAGAGTGTTAATGGTAGCCCAGCTGTGCCACGCCTGCATGATCTGGAAAAGCCATCTCAGAAGGAAGATAAAGACTTAGCTGGCCCATGTTGATTTATCATTAGACTGCTACCAAGGTCATGTCTAGCTAGTTTTAAACTAGTGTGGCTACCGTTACAAAACAAACATTGCAGTTGCTATACAGCATATACCTTAAGGGCAAGGAGAATGTCTACTACCAATTTTATCAGGTTATACAAATTAAGCAACTTTCAGAACTAAAAAAAATAAATGTATGCTCAGTTTTATGTAAGTAACTTCTAGTTTATTTCAATGGGCAGGGTTCATAAGCTCAAAAACAGCTCTGTGGCAATGAGCAGCAGCTACTGCTTGCTGCTCAGTGGCTTGCTCAGAGATCAGGGCATGAAGAAGTGTGTGGTAGGTATACTACTGTCACTTACAATTGCTTTCTTCGTATATTTCCTTACAGAATATTTTTAAAACATATTTTATTGTTATTAACATTTTTCTCTTTTTAAAAACAGTGCCATGCTACAGTCTAGCATTGTTAGAATTCATCATTTCCTTTCGTTCTTAACTCCAAACATAGAAATTAATGTTTACTTTTGCTATAACCAAGACATTAATGCATTTTTAAGAGGCCTGTGGATTATTATCATTATTATTATTATTAAAATGTTGAAAAGATTGTTTTTCATGAGTTCTCAAGAGCAATATATTGCATCATGCTAAACAGGTGTATTTATCCCATCATAAGTGTTTAAGGACTGTACAAATAGATGAACAGTCTTCTGCTGTCTCTGTTGGTTATCCACGATGGATGCTCAGGAAGAAGTCTAAAAGGTAGGGTGTGCATAGACATTGTCTACACTCATTGGCTGCTCAGTCTTATGCTACAGCATTCTGTAGACACTAAATTCTTGGGACTCCAAAAGTTAAAACAGCTAATTTTACTTCAATCTAACTAGAATTTTTAACTGTCCACAGTGTGTTAGAAATATCTGTGAAATGCTAGCTAAGCATATCAGATGACTGTCAAAGATAGACAAAGAGCTTTTATAACTAGTATGTAGTCTCTTTGGTTTCTGTTAGTGCTGGAATGAGTGCTGCAATTCCAAACTGGAAAAAAGTGAAAAGTTCATACAAAAGATACTTTCATGTGCATTATGTACCTGTAGTTCTCTTCTCCTCTTGTCTTTAAATAAAGATAATACTTTGGTAAAATACACAATTTTATTAGTACACAGTACTTGATGTCTGTACTTTATATCAAATCTACAAAATCAAATCTAGAAGCAACTTAAGCAAGCTATTAGTGTTGTAAAACAACTTTGCTTCCTTTCAAAACAAAAGTTAAGCTTAAACTATTTAGGATAAAAGTTCAGATCTAAAAATTGTTACAAAATGCTACAGATACAACAAGAGGTTTAACATGCATATTGGATACAGTTGCTGGAATAAGTTTCTATAACTCAATTAATATCAAAATAGTTATACTAGCTTTTGCCGAAAAGGATTTGGGCTCTGTGAATATAAGAAATATGTGATCAAGAGAGTCATTGGAAGCATAGCATGCCAATATATATTATTTAAGTGTGCAAAGTTATCCCCCCAGCTGAATTAATTAAAAGAAAAAAAAAAAAGAATTGTAAAACAGTGACAAATTATCTCCTACTTTCCAACTTGCCAGAATATTGATGGAACAATGATGATAGTGGTAGGTCATTATTACTGGCTGCCACAAAAAACATCATCAACAGTTATTATTCCAATGTGATCATTTCATTCCTAGCCTAGAGTGATGCTAACTCCCACAGTTCACAGAATCACAGAATCACAGAATGGCTGAGGTTGGAAGGGATCTCTGAAGACCATCTAGTCCAACCCCCTGTCAAGCAGGATCACCTAGAGCACATTGCGTCGGATGGAATCCAGGAGGGTTTTGAATACCTCCAGAGAAGGAGACTCCACAACCTCTCTGGGCAACCTGTCGCAGTTCTCTGTCACCCTCACAGTAAAGAAATGCCCTATTATATTCAGATGGAACCTCCCGTGTTTCAATTTGTGCCCTTTGGCTCTCATCCTCTCACTGGGCACAACTGAAAAGAGACTGGCTCCATCCTCTCGACACCCTCCCCTCAGATATTTATACCAACTGATGAGGTCTCCCCTCAGTCTACTCTTTTCTAGGCTAAACAGTTCTCTCAGCCTGTCCTTGTATGACAGGTGCTTCAGTCCTCTAATCATCTTTGTAGCCCTTCTCTGGACTTGCTCCAGGAGCTCCATGTCCCTCTTGTACTGGGGAGCCCAGAACTGGACACAATAGTCGAGGTGTGGCCTCACCAGGGCTGAGTAGAGGGGGAGGATCACCTCCTTTGACCTGATGGTAACACTCTTCTAAATACGCCCCAGGATACTGTTGGCCTTCTTGGCCACAAGGGCACATTGCTGACTCATGGTCAGCCTGCTGTCCACCAGGACTCCCTGCAGAGCTACACTCCAGCAGGTCAGCCCCCAGCCTGTACTGGTGCTTGGGGTTATTCCTCCCTAGGTGCAGGACCCTGCACTTGCCCTTGTTGAACTTCATGAGGTTCCTCTCAGCCCAACCCTCCAGCCTGTTGAGGTCCCTGTGAATGGCAGCACAGCCCTCTGGGGTTCTCAGCCACTCCTCCAAGCTTTGTGTTGTCAGCAAACTTGCTGAGAGTGCACTCCGTTCCATCATCCAGGTCATTGAGGAATAATTTGAACAAGACTGGACCCAGTACTGACCCCCAGGGGACAACGCTGTCTCCTGGGAGGCAGCAGTTCCTGCTGTCTCAAAATGGGAATCAAGGGTGGGTAGGACAGCCGTGTATTAAGTGGCAGTTCAGAGTCCAGTCTGCCTGACAAAGGTAAAAAAGAATTTGTATGAACAAGCTGATGGTCAAAGTTTGAGTAATGATGAACATCTGTAGCTTCCATTATGATCCACAATAGCTATATGTGCATAGCAAATGTTTAGTCATTGTGTGGATTTGAACCATACACAGTAAAGATACATTGCTCATTAATGTATGGTTGTTCATGAGTCTATAAAATAGCAAACACATAACAAGTGTAGCAAATACATAGCTGAATGGTACAACACACTCTTGCTTTGCTCCCTTTTTTGATTTTCTTTTGCTCTGGGTTTAGATGTTGCTTTCTGTTTCATCCTAAGAGCTAAATAATCTTGCCAATTGAGTGCTAATATGTTTGGGTAAATGTCAAGACTCATTTGTATCTTTTAAGATAACCCCAACCACAGCATGTACCTTTCTGGGGCTGTTAAAACAAAGTTAATTTTCAGATGGGCCTGCAACTGGAACACTTCCATGCATAAAGGTACTCAGGGTAGGCAGGTGGCAGGTTGTTAATTCACCCCCTGCTCATTCCTAGAGTTTGTGTGATAAAACGAGCCACATGCTTATGACTTTAATGTGCTTGGTGTTCAAAACCAAGATGATTTTAGGACAAAGCAGAATCCTTGCTGGCAGTTGGCTGAGACATCAAGAACCAGAAGAAGAATTTCTAAGACCTTATTGGTGAACATATGGCAGACAATGATTTCCTTACTAAATCAGATGATATTACTAGAACTGGGTCATTATGCACACATTGTAATCTATTGTTAAGCCCAACAAAGTAATATTTAGCTAGTGTTTTAATTTACTACTGGGATTTATCTCTGCTTTTCAAAGGAAAAAAAAAAAAGTCCAGGAGGGAAAGAAGAGTGGTAAGATTTCAAGTTTAATAAAAGGAGATTGCCAATTTTGACAAATGGTGTTAACAGTTTATTCAGATAATGTTTGCATATATACATATTTCTGGTGTTATTTAGAAGACAGAAAATGTTTAAACTATTCTCTTCCATCTCTTCTCTGAAAAGTATGTTTCTCTTCTCCATATATGCTTTCAAAATGCAATTTGGCAGCATGTATTTTGAATAGCCTCTCAGTTTACTCTACAAAGCCTAAAGGCAGGCCATCATTACCTGTATTTCCAAAGAACCATGAGGACTGTGTAATGCATGTGCACGTGCTATTGAGCTGATGACATACAGGAAGGAAATTAACCTCTTGGCCTGGAAATCACGGAGTCCCTCACAATGCCAATCCATATGGCTACAATCAGTTAAAACAAAGATACATCCTTCTCATCTCAGCTGCTGAGTGATCATAGAGAAAGCATTCCAGGGTGGTAGAAACTGGAGATTCTGGGTTTTGTTGTTGTTGTTCTTTTTTTATTTATTTTTTTATTATTATTTTTTTTAACAGTCCTTCCTACATGGTTTCTGAGACATGCAAAGGACAGGTATAGTTTGTCAGAAGAGAAGGGTGTGTGATTCAACTGCAGGCCAGTCACCCCCAACCTGTTAAACACACTCATTTTGCAGTGTGTTAAGTGAAACTGCTCAGAGAAATCCCATATCTATCTCCAACAGCTGGAGATAAAGAACCCTGTTTTCTTTTCTGTCAGGGTTAATAAAACAAGCAACTTATTAAATAGCATTTTGGCAAGCACAATGGATAATGAATCCTATTCTATAGTTAAAGACTTTTAACAATTAAAAAGATTTATGAGCCAAGTGCTGCAACCCATGAATGCCTGAGGAGTGAACCTGGTCATGTGCAGCCAAACACAGGGCAGGCAAGGCATACCTCAAATGTATGCTGGCCAAGGATGGACATGTTGAGAGGTGCTTGAGGACAAGGAGGTGGAATGAGGAGGGTCTGGCAGGTAAATGTGCTACTCAGACTCATGACAACAGCAAGAGGGACACCCCAGGAGCCCAACCCTTTGATCAGGCTGAAATGGCCGGGTACATCAGATACCGTGGCCCCAGAGCCCATTGTTCCTCATCAGCTACAGTACATGTCCAGTGTCTGGTTTGTCAATCATCTGATTCAATGGCTGCTTGCCTGGGAAGCTGCTGACAGGGGGCTAGAGGGGCTTGCCAGAGCTTAATTACCGTACCTCATTAAAGGGCTTCTCATTCATATTCAGTAAGGAATCATTTGAGCAGACAGATATGTCTTTGTTAGATGAACTGAAAAACATACTTTAAAAAAAATCCCTACCACTTATGTATTTACATTTGTTTGGTTAAAGAACTCTTTTCATTCTGCTTAAGAGAGAGGAAAAAAAAAAAAAAAAAAAAAAGAAAGAGAACAGGAAAGAAATAAAATGAAAGGAAATTTTACTAAAAAGAGTTTGTATTTGTAACCTGACAGGCTTGCTTTTTTTTTTTTTTTTTTTTTAGGAAAAAACAGATTTCATTACATACAGTCAAATTCTTCTTTCATTTCTTTCATTTCTTCTCAGTTCACAAAGATACCCTGATGTCTGTCAGGGATAAACCTGTTTCTATGAATACAAAACTGGAGGGGTTAAAATTGGCTGTTTATCTCCTGGAAAAGGCTTAGTAAAAAATGTGGATACTATTTTTTCCTTAAAGTGAAAGGTTAGGAAAAATTTGCACAATGTTTCCCTGACTTATTTTTGGTGCATTTTTTCTGTTATTACACTAAAAAACACAATGCTAGAACCTGAACCTATACAGTTTAACACAGTCTCCCTGACACTGCATTGGCAATGGTAAGGATACAACTTGTAGTTTTATTCTCTCTGCTCTTATTCTTCCACCAAAGACTACAGTGGCGATATACTCACTGAGAAGCATATAACCCTATCCTTCTCTGAGAAAATGGACTAAAGGGCAAGGAAATGCCTTTGTAATTTGCACAAAAAATTCCACCTGACAGCCCTGAGTGATGTTTTTATAATCGTTATTTTTAGTATGGATTTTCATTAAAATGTTAGTACGGACAAGGATGGACCAAACCAGTGGTGTAAACCTCAGCTGTTGAGCACTAATATGACTTTTAATGGTATGAGCTATTGCATCTGAGAAGGCACAGTAAACCTGTCTGAGACACATTGGTGCTAAGAGGATTGCCTTTAAAATACTTATAAAACAAACAAACAAACAAAAAAACTTATTTCTTTGAACGTTTTGGTGACAAAGAACTTGAGCGTAAGACCTGATATAATGATGTGTGTTGTGTTGATATCTCAGTAAGAATGAGAATGTATAAAGCTATTTGATCTAGTGTAGGAGTGAGCCCTTAGACCTGTTTACACATGGCTGATCTGGTGTTAGAAGAATGAGTGTTGAGGAAAAGAAGAGAGAGGGTGTACCCTCTCTTGTTCCAGGTTGTTGAACTGCACAAGGCCCAAGTTTTCAGTGACCAGCAGTTTAGGTTGACCTTTTTTTGCCTTTGAGTTTGCATTTTAAGAAATACAGCAAGACATGGAGAGGGCTGTGAAGAGACCTTGTGTGGTTAATATAGTTTTCCCTTATTTCTTTCTCAGAAATGGTTTTAGAAGAAATTAAAAAGGAAATTTGCCTAAAGGCAGACACAAGGCACATGAAATTTGATCCTGCATGGCTAAAGTTTGGCCAAATTATGAGCATATGATAACAGGGTCTTTTATGTATAATGCAAAGGATTTGGCAACTTCAGCTATCAGCAGAGGAATTCAGAAGCTGGGGACATCGTATTTATTGCTGGTTTATGACAGGGAGCAGCCAACCAAACCACAGGATTTTCACAATGTATATTGACAGCTAACAACAGCCCAGCTAATTAAAGTCTCTCTGCCAGAAGAGTGCATCAATCCCATAATTGAGAAATAAGTGCATCAGCATCACTCTAAGTCAGTAGTCCCCAAACTCTGATGAGCTGAAGCAATTCCATCTCAGTATAATATGGCATCTAGTCTAACATCTTGTACACTAATAAACAATACTATCTTTTTATAATGTGATCAAATTTGAGTTCCTGTTGGGGCAATAACCTGGAGTTTCCTGATATCTCTGCATTTAAAACCTCAATTATAGCTCTATATTCTGCACAGTTTTGCCTTGAATACATAACAGATGTTTATATTGAGATGAATGCTTTGTGGACCCAGAACTGTCATCAGGCCTCTCATAATCACATTTTCACCTATGCATATGGTGTACACCTGTGGCTTGTTGGAATCGTACTCAATTGCAGTGTGGGAGGTTTAAAGACAGCACTGTTTTTTTTATTCTTTTGTAATATTTTTCATTCACATTTGATGTGTCATACTTTTTAATGCCTTTTTTCATGTTTACCATGTAAAGAAAATGCAGAAATACAAGAACAAGCAGTTTTATTTTAAAGCTGTACATCCCTTAGTGTTTTGCATAGAAAAATGCATATTTAGGTTGGTAATATAATTTATAAATATGAAAATATAATTTCAATACATGCAAGATTCTGAGTTCTGAGAAAATGTCATGGGACCATGGTAGATTTCTCTGCTAAATGTGTACAGAAGGATGCTAAGAAAATCCGAGAATACAAGGTAGAGGTATAAAGCTTGTTTGTTGTTTATTTATATTTGTAAAGCAAATATACCTTGAATTATACTGCTAGGAAACCATCAGGTCTATTTTTCATTCCTCATTTACAGATACATCTAGTTTTCTGTGAAATGTTAGGGGTCCTATATTTCAACAATGATTCTCACACACTGAAAGCATCTAAAATTAGAACAGTATGGGCTGGGATTTCAGCTACGTAGCCCACCAGCTCTCCCCTCACAATGACGAAACGTGACTTTCTGGGAACTGGGTCTGTATCAGTGCAGAATTTAATGTGAAACACAGGGCAACTGCTGGGATGTATACGTTGTCTTTGAAGACCACTCCTGCATAAGAATCGTAGACATAGAATCATAGAATCGTAGAACAGTTTGAGTTGGAAGAAACCTTAAAGATCACCTGGTTCCAAACCTCCTGCCATGGGGGACACCTTCCACTAGATCAGGTTGCCCAAAGCCAAATCCAGGCCAGCCTTGAACACCTCCAGGCTTCCACAACTTCCCTGGGCAACCTGTCCCAGTGCCTCACCACCCTCATAGTAAAGATTTTCTTCCTTAGAGCTAATCTAAATCTACCCTCTTTTAGTTTAAAAACAATACCCTTTGTCTAAACACTACACTGCCTGGTAAGGAGTCCCTCCCCATGTTTCCTGTAATACTGCATGCCTCCTTTAAGAACTGGAAGTCTTCTGTAAGGTCTCCCTGGAGCCTTCTCTTCTCTAGGCTGAACAACCTCAAATCTCTCAGCCTGTTTTCAGAGAGGTACTCAATGCAGAAAGTAACTAGCTAGTCCTTGTGGGGTAAAGGGATCATCACAGGCCTAAACACAAGGATAGCTTCTCTCTGTTGCAGTGTCATTATCAAGTACCCATCTTATTGTGCAATGGTTGTCTGTTTAGTGTAGTCAACTGAATGAAGAGTCACCAATAAGAAGAATTTGGAGTAAGAGAAAAAAAATACAAAGAGAGGTGATAAAAATCTCCTAATCTCCAGCAGGTAGCTTCATTAAGACCTTCATATGAGACAGCTGGAGAACAGTCTGTTAATGAAAAATAGTGAAATTCTAGTGGATTCTTGCTATTAATTTTGGAACTGTGTCCTGCAATTTTCCATTCACAACCTTACAATTGTTTTACCTCAACTAGTGCACAAACCAATCTCTTAAAAATCTGTGGGTAACTGAAGATAACAACAATAATTTCAGTTTCTTTGGTTTAAAATTCCAGTAGACAAATCCTTCCATTAATTAATTAAATTCTCAATGAACAATGTGAGGTAATTCATCTTATCTTCTCGTTTTGCATAAACTGGATATTAAATTATTTACAGGTCAAAATGCATGACAGCTTCTTTAAAATATTTTACATCACAGGGCCATAATATCAAAATTTTTACTGCATAAGATGAGAAAGCACTTGGGAAATGTGAATAGTAGGGTTTACTCTCTTCTTCATTATCATATGCTCAATTTTATCTTGGTACAGTACAATTATGCATAGAATATAATCAACAGTGAAATCATGGGTAAGAGACCTATGCTATAAACTTAATGATATCCTCAATAGGTCTGCATATATTTTCTGCAACAGGATTTTCAAGTGTGTACAGGCAAGATGTCAGTTTCTCTGAACTGTATGAAATGCACATCTATAAGTAAAATGGGTTGAAGAGCACTCTAAAAGTTTTAAGTGATTATGCTGTGTGGCTTGTTTGTCAAGAACAGCTCTCAAATTGCTTTTAGTGCTCCTAGGCTTCTTTTGTGTGCAGACGGTTGTACTAAGGAGAAAAACCCTAAAAACAAACACAATATCCATATTTATTAAAGTAATCTCTTAAAAAAATAATAAAAGAAATAAAATGACATCTTAGTAGCAGAGTTATATATGTAGTTGTATATGTAAGAGCAAAATTGACATATCCCTGCAGAAACAACAAAATTTGGTGTGTTTAGGCTTTTTCCTGACAATGCTTATTTGTTTGGTATTTAATTTGTAATTTGTTAGCCATTACTGAAGCTGTTTGCCAACTTCTTCAGTTTTTCATGTATAATCAAATCAACTTTTTTTTCTTTCTTTTTTCTTTCTTTCTTTCTTTCTTTCTTTCTTTCTTTCTTTCTTTCTTTTAATAAGAAACATAGAAAAGAAATAAATTTTTATAAAATCTTTTATTACTCACAAGTTTGAAATTTGGACTTTACTAGATGAACAAATGTTATCATTAAACTTGATAACAGTTTCAAAACATCCTCTTCTACAATAAACAAGGAGAAAACCCAATAGCTGGGACCCAGTTTTAAAGCCAGGAGAAATGCAAGGATGGCTGTATATAACAATTTCAGAAGTCAGTGGAGGCTGCTTTGTGATCTGCTACCACTTATATAGCTTTGTAAGCAAAGCAGTTTTATGAATAAATTGGTTCAGTAATGAGTAGGATTTTATGACATGTTCTGAGATATTTATAGTAGTAATATTTTACAATATATCAAATAAGTAAATAAATAATGATGAGAAAATGTTAGAAAAGTCCTAGGAAATACCTTGAGCATTTAGTATGTTAATAACAAAAGCAAAGGAAAAAACCTTGGCCATCTATTAAGCATGTCACTTTGCAGAGTTTAATAATGAACAATTTATATGAATGAATACCAAAGGAAAGTCTTCTGATTCATCTTATCAGACATTTTGTATTGTGAATTTCTCTGTTCATGATCTAGAACCACAATATACTTGGGAAAAACAACAGCATACTGGATTCATCCCTATCTATTTAAGGCAAGTCACTGATTAAGTACCACTTGCCAGTTTAATAACTGTAGAACTGTGTTTCACAGAATCAGAGAAGCATAGAACCACAGAAAGAACCTTAGAATCGTAGAATATCCCAAGTTAGAAGGGACCCACAAGGATCATTGAGTCCAACTCCTGGCTACAAACAGGTCTATCTAAAAATTCAAACCATATGACTCAGAGCATTGTACAAATGCTTCTTAAACTTTGACAGGCTTGGTGCCATTACTGTGTCCCTGGGGAGCCTGTTCCAGTGCCTGACAGCCCCCTCAGTGAAGAACCTCTTCCTGACATCCAGCCTGAACCTCCCCTGTCTCAACTTGACTCCATTCCCACGGGTCCTATCACTGGTCACTAAAGAGAATAAATCGGTGCCAGCTCCTTTACTCCCCCTCATGAAGAAGCTGCAGACTGCGATGAGGTCTCCCCTCAGCCTCCTCTTTTCCAGGCTGAACAGGCCAAGTGACCTCAGCCGCTCCTCATACGTCTTCCCCTCTAGGCCCTTTACCTTCTTAGTAGCCCTTCTCTGGACACTCTGGAAAGGATAGTTTCACATCCTTTTTGTACTGTGATGCCCAGAACTGCACACAGGACTCGAGGTGAGGCTGCACCAGCGCAGAGAAGAGCGCAACAATCACTTCCCTCGACCGACTAGCAATGGCGTGCTTGATGCACCCCAGGGTACCGTTGGCCCTCCTGGCTGCCAGGACACACTGCTGGCTCATATTCAGCCTGCTATCAACCGAAATCCCCAGATCCCTCTCTGCGGGGCTGCTCTCCAGCCTCTCGTTGGCCAGTCTGTACGTATAGCCAGGGTTGTCCTGGTCCAGGTGCAGGACCCGGCACTTGCTCTTGTTAAACTTCAAGCGGTTGGTGATTGCCCAAATCTCCAATCTGTCCAGATCTCTCTGCAAGTCCTTTCCACCCTCAACAGAGTCAACAGCTCCTCCCAGTTTAGTATTATCAAAAAATTTACTCAAAACACATTCTAGTCCTACCTCCAAGTCATTTACAAAAACATTGAAGTGAACTGGCCCTAAAATGGTGCCCTGAGGGGCCCCACTGGTGACTGGCCACCAGCCTGATATGGCCCCATTTACCACAACCCTTTGAGCCCTGCTGTCAGCCAATTGTTCACCCATCGTATGATGTTTTTGTCTAGTTGTATGCTGGACATTTTGTCCAATAGGATCCTATGGGAAACTGTGTTGCAAGATTTACTGAAATCCAAAAAGATCCCATTAGCTGGTTTCCCTTGATCGACTAGATGGATGATCTTATTATAAAAGGAAATCAAATTTGTCAAACAGGACCTACCCCTCATGAACCCATGCTGTCTGGGACCAATGACCATATTGTCCCCCAGGTGCGCTTCAGTAATTCCCAGGATGATCTTCTCCATAATCTTATCAGGCACTGACATGAGATTGACAGGCCTGTAGTTATCAGAGTTTTCTTTCTTGCCCTTCTTGAAAATTGGGACATTTGCCAGCTTCCAGTCAACTGAGACCTCTCCAGATTCCCAAGAACATTGAAAAACAATTGAGAGAAGTCCTGCGATGACATCAGCCAGCTCTCTGAGCACCTTGGGATGAACCCCATCTGGACCTATGGACTTGTATGGTTCCTGGTGGAGCAGCAAATCCTGCACATGTTCAGGGTTGGCTGGGAGTTTATCATTCCCACAATCATGGTCCTCCAGCTCAGGGTACCCAGGGTCCCGAAGCCCATCATGAGTGTTGAAGACAGAGGCAAAGAAGGCATTAAATGTCTCTGCTTTGCCTACATCCCTGCTTGTGAGTTGACCATCCCCATCAAGTAGTGGACTTATGTTTACTCTGGTCCTCCTTTTTCTATTCACATATTTTAAAAAGCCCTTTTTATTGTCTCCCACAGACCTGGCCAGCTTCAACTCTAACTGGGCTTTGACCACATGAATGTTCTCCCTACAAATCTGAATAGCCTATCTGTATTCCTTCCATGTTGCCTGACCCTGCTTCCAGCAACCATACACTTTCTTTTTATGCCTAAGCTCCAGAAGGAGATCCCTGGTCAGCCAAGCTGGCCTTCTGCCCTGCCTGCTTTAGTTCTGATATTTTGGAATTGCCTGATCTTGTGCTTTTAGGAGGCAGCGCTTAAGGACTGACCAGCACTGATGGATGCCAACACCTTCAAAAGCGTTTTCCGGGACCTTGCTAACTAGTTCCCCGAGCAGCCTGAAGTCTGCTCTCCCCTGTCCAGGACTGAAGTTTTGGTGGCAGTTTCCTCCTGTCACCCTGTCACCAAAAATTTTAAACTCAACCACTTCATGGTCACTATGACCAAGACGGCCGCCAATTGCCACGTCTCCCACAAGACCCTCTCTGTTCTCCAGCAACAGATCTAGGAGGGCACCTCTCCTAGTTGGCTCTCTCAGCACCTGCACCAAGAAGTTATCACTGAGGTCCTTTAAGAACCTCCTGGACCTGCTTGTGTCAGCCGTGTGATATTCCCAGTTAACGTCTGGCAAGTTGAAGTCCCCCATAAGGACAAGGGCAGTTGATCTTGAGGTGCTTAATTCCTCAAAGAATAATTCATCGGTGTCGGCATCCTGGCTGGGTGGTCTGTAATAGACTCCCATGATGATATCCCCTTTATTTGTTTGTCCCTTAAGCCTTGCACAGAGGCTCTGAACTTTGCCATCACCAACTGCAAGCTCCACACAGTCCAGCCCCTCTTTCACCCCACCACCTCGCCTGTCCTGCCTGCCCCTCCTGAGGAGCCTGCAACTATCTGTTGCAACACACCAGTCACAGGACTCATCCCACCAGGTTTCACTTAGGATTTAAAGGCTGAGATTAGAAGAGATCTCTGGTGGTCATCTGGTCCAACACCACCCCTCAATCAAGGCCACCTTGCAGATTGTCCAGGACCATGTCCAAATGACTTTTAGAGATCTCCGAGGAAGGAGACTCCACAACCTCTGAGGGCAACCTGTGCCAGAGCTGTGTCACCCGCACAGTAAAGTACTACCAGATGTTTATATGGAATATTCTGTGTTCCATTGCATGCCCATTGCCTCTTGTCCTGGCACTGGGCGCCACTGAAAAGAGCCTGGCTCTGCTGTCTTTGCATCCTCCCCTCAGGTATTAATATACATTAATAAGATCTCTCCTGAGCCTCCTCTTTTCCAGGCAGAAGAGTCGTGGCTCTCTCAACTTCTCCTCATAGCAGTTATGCTCCAGTCCCTTCATTATATTTGTGGCCCTTCGTTGGACTTTTTCCAGTATGTCTGTGTCTCTCTTATCTCACCAATGCTGACTAGAGCAGAAAGATCACCTATCTCAACCTGTTGACAATACTTTGCCTAATGTAACCAAGATACCATTGTATCCTTGTTTACTGGAAGGGCATGTTGCTGGCTCATGTTCAGCTTGGTGTACAGTAGTACACATTTTTTTATTTTTTTATTTTTCCTGCAGAACTGCTTTCCATATTCTTGGACTCCATAATGTACTGGTGCCTGGGGTTTTTCCCCCCTGGTGCAGAACTTTGCAATTCTCCTTGCTGAACTTCATGAGGTATCTGTCAGTCTGTTTCACCAGCCTGCCCAGGTCCCTCTGGATGGCAGGAAAATCCTGTGGCATCTCAGCCGCTCCTCCCAGTTTTATCTGCAGACTTGCTGAGTATGTTTCAGGATAATCTGTAGCAGGATTCGATCCTTTTGGAGGCTATCTTTTCAGCTTCATTACAGATTAGGTAACAGATTAGATACACTTTTATTCCTTATGTATTTTTAGCATCAACGTATTCATTTATGCAAGTCTTCTTATTTCCTACTGCTTTATAAACTTATCAAGACAACTAGACATAATATAAAAGTGGACAGCAGTGGAATTTCTAGGTTCCTCAAGACCTTGTTCTCAGTAGACCGTACAACTATTAATTTACCAGGAAAACAAGAAACCTGCTAGAACATTTTTGGACGAACAGTTTGTTGTTGTTGTTGTTGTTGTTGTTTGTTTGTTTGTTTGTTTTGGTTTTGTTTTGTTTTGTTATAGTCACAGATGAATGATGAGGTATATATACTTTAAATGATACTATTCTCTACAGGGTCTTATGTGGACAAAAGTACAGGCAATCTTATCAGCAGTCTTCCTTACAGGTAAGGACAAGAAAAAAACATAGCAAAAAAGATTCCAATGTACTTATTCCTTACTACATTTATTTTGCAAAGATTAATTCTTTTATTGAGTATAGAGCTGTTCTTGGCTTTCCACATACTATATTAAAATTCGTGAACTTGTTGTATTACATTTTTGCCTATAAATCAGAGAAAGTTCTTTCATTACCCTAATACTAGCTATGCAGTGTCTGCAGTATGAAAGAGAGTGAATTAAATAAATATTTGCATTTGATTTACCTGAATTTACAACTCATTGCTACCATTTTCTGCAGTTCCATGATTACTGAAATGCCTCGTATAAAAGGAATCTGTGCAAGAAACCCAAAAGGATTTTGTTCCTTTATTCACATCCGGATTATGATGTCTTACTCTGTGGCATGTATAGGTAGGGCTTGGACTGATTGAGCTTTAGCTGTAGCTACCTAAGATCTTCTTCTGTAAAGAATTTATGAAGAAATAAAATCCAATCCACAGCCTTATTAATATCTTCTTGTCTTTTATTACTGCTGTAATACACTTTTGAAGTTCTCACTGTTTCTTGTTTTGTTTTGTTTTGTTTTGTTTTGTTTGTTTGTTTATAGCAGAGAAAAAATATAGGAGCTGGGTAGAGAAAGGGAATTATACTAATGGGTATAATGGTAGGTTCATTTTCCGTGTGTTGAAATAGTGTATCGTATCAAATAGACTTTTGGATTGCAGTAATATCTTTGAAAAAGAAGAGTATCTTATTAGCATATCTATTTTTCTTTCCCTAGGTAATTATTTAAAAATTAGTGCTATCTTGGAAGCAACTCTCTCTGAGGTACTTTCTTCCGGGAAGGGAAGATTAAGGTACTCAATCAAAACATCTTAGCTTTGAAATTCTGAATGTCAAACTTTAAACAATATAATTTTTGAAGACTCACAGATCAAAACATGGCTTTCACTTTTGGTCAGTGAACAACCTAAATTTATTTTGAATCAAAATTTGCAAAAATTTCAAGCACATTTTTGTGTGAATCTGGGAAAATATATTAAAAATAATAAAAATAAAAATTATTTGCTGCTTTTCTAAATATGTGGTCATTCTGACATGATGTCTCAATGTTGTTGGTTTTTCTCACCATTTATCCTTTATTACTGTTAAATAACATTTTATTTTAAAATAGCTTATATATGTATATATATTCTGCTATGAAGTCATAGAATTTCAGGCATATTGTCAAGGTAAAGAAAATGATTATACTGACACTTTTGGAGATATAACAATGTTGTTACAAATAGTGCAGGGTATTGAGAGATCTGCTTATATATATATTTATTTTGCAGATTACACTGTACCTGAAGTGGCTCAGACATGCATTCCACATCACTCATACATCAGTCAGAAATAGTGTACGTAGTACATAGCAGACTTTATTTTTTTCCCCAAACTACCTGACTTCTTGATAACTTCTTTAGTACTGAACAGCTGGTTTTTATTATGAATGTTGCTTTCAATGTTATCACATTGAGTCCTGATGTTTTTGCTATCCAGAAAGAGTAGATTCACAGAAAGCTTCTCTCAGCTATGGGACAGGTGAGGGAAGCACAGTGCAACTTTTACTTTTTCTCAAAGATTTGTGTGTAATAAATTGTCCTTAAAACACACAAAAAATGCTTCTCTGTTTGCTAGGTAATTTTGCACCCTCTTCTGGCCAAGACTTTCCCTTTTTAGACTTAAATCTGAAATAGTCACCTCAACATAAACTTATTCAGCATTAATACCGAATGTTCACACTAAAAAGTATTCATTGGATATAGGTAAACTCCTCCTTACTAAAGAATATCTAAAACCCAAACCATTCAGATTCTGAAGGTCAGCCATGTTCTGACCCTTTGTATTCAAATGCTTCATAGCTACATCTAAGAAAAAAAAAAAAAAAAGGATATGTTGAAATAAATATATTTTCATGGAACTATCCTCTTCTAGATCTTTTTGCAGTCCTCTGACTACCACCAATATAAAAGCCTTCTCTTTTCCTACAGTGAGGGACAAGGCCCTTCCAAACTAGGCAAGTTTTCATGCTGCTTTTTAATTTTATCACTGCTTGTGAATTATGAGGATGTACAGAAGAAAGGGAAAGTGACATATAAGAAAGTGAGGAAAACAATACTGCAGCTCTGTAACTTGTGTTTCAAGTAACTTTCTTAGAACAACTGTTCACTGTCTCTGAAAGTTTCAATGATGAACACTTTTTACATTCCTACCAAAGGCATACTTAGGGGCAGGAAATATTTAAATAGAGCAGTGCCTGCTCCTGTTTCTTCTTGAGTCCTCCTACACTCACTGTATAAATATGAAAAGAGTTGTAGTTCTGATGTCATAAGAAGATAAGCAAGACAAGGTCTGTAGGTAGAGCTAAAAATCCTTTAGCAACAAATTTGGTTTGAAAACACCTTTGACTACAAGCGTTTAAACATCTACTGCAGCAAGATCTAAACAAGCTGATGCTCAACTGTAGATTTTGTGACATTGCACTCAAACCTCTACAAAATCTTTTTAAGTAGAGGCATTTCTATTCCCCTTTTGAAAGGCCACTGATAGTTTACTTTGTTGTCAATTGTGAGACCTCCAATTTTTGATGCCAGCTCATTATCCGCAACAATTTTCAAAAGGTGCTCAATAATTACAGATCACATTCTTCACTGATAATGATCATTCATTTTTTACTCAAACAAAAAGAAATTTTGTTGATTTTCCTTTTTTTTTTTTCTTCTTTTTTTTTTTTATAACTTGTGCATGGCCTGGGTTGACATTTGTGATTCAGCATGTCCCAAACATGTCTTAAACCAACTCTATTTTTGATGCTTCTACTTCAATGCTAATTTGTGTTTACTAGATGGTTCATGCTCTTCAGATGTTTTTCTGCTGTGCTACATATGGATGACTTAAAATTAAAAACCAAGTAGAACCTTGGAGTCTCCTTATCTGATGGCCTACAAAATCAAAAAATCCATTGGAAGCATTTGTTGAAACTGCACCCGTTGGACAATTAGGGAAGCATTATTTGCTTTTCTGGCTTTGTAGTTGAATTTAACACTAACAAGAAACTATTCACATGGCCAGAGCACAAAATACAGTGTAAGTAGAGAAAACACATTCAAAATCCAGGCTAACATTGTTGGACAGGCATTTGAAAAACTCCACTGTCAATGGTTAAAATATTACTAATATGTTTTAGAAGCAAAGATAGATTTTTATCATTTTTTTTGTGTCCTTTTCCCCCTTTTCCCAAAAACAGAAATTGTAGCGGGCACTAAGCAGTCATTTTATCCACCACTCAAACCTTTATACCCCAGTTAGTTATTGCCTAGTTGTTTTCTATTCTTTCTCTAAACTACAGGTATTAAAATTAGGGATCACCCCTAAGAACTGGAATTGAATCATCATCCCATCTTCCAGCTAGTCCCATGGACGAAGGTGCTACTTGGATTAGAAAAGTCAGCATCCAGCCTTAACAATAGCATCAATTTTTTTTTTCCTTTCTGGAATATTTTAATTTTTTTATTAATAAAAATCTTATAATGCAAAAGTTGAAGCAGGATTCAGGATTTCACAGCTTGTGGATATCTGGGTGGAAAACCATACTGGCTTTGAAACAGAGGGCTTTGTGGTATGAGAAAAAGTAAGGAGAATCCTGAGTTGTCTGATTTATTTTTATCAGGTTGAACTGGCTACTAATTCATTCTTTAAAAGAGAGTGCTTTTTATATTATTTGTGTTTTTAAATTTTCTATAGATTTTTTACAGGGAAAATCTATAAAAATCATATATATATATTTTCCTCTATAAGATCTTAATTTTCTTTTTTATTTTCAGAAGAAATATATGGCCAACACTACTTCAAGTTCCTGGCTAGCCTGTAATTCAAGAATACTGTAGTTTACTGTTGAGTCACTGGGGCTTCTCACAAAAAGCAGACTGTCTGGGACTACAGCATCCAGAAGTTACAGACACTTTCTAAATCTTCAATAAACTTTATACAGCAACTATTTTTCCTGCTATTCTGGATGATAGCAGCAGGAGTTAGAGGCTTTCACAGGATCAAAATGCCATCATTTTCACAATGGTAAATTTCACTAGTTCCAAGCTTGCTGCAGTTCCCTTTTTATTGCAAATATATCAAACTGTCTCTGATATATCTAGCATGTCAAGGCTGAAAAAGCTTCACACATCAGATGCTGACTTTGATGGGGTGTATAGAGGTGGGTGGTGGGGTGGTGGAAGTTTTCATAAGGTACAAGCAGTCTTTCAGAAGCACTTAAAATGTCATTTTTATAATTCTTTATATTTATTTTATTTTATTATATTTTATTATTTATTTTATTTTATTCATTACTAATAAACAGGGTCCCATTCTGTTGCTGGTTAGATCAACTGCAATTATAATTCCATTACTGTTACTAATATTTCTAAACTGAAATTGAAATCTGATTTTCTCTTTTTTTTTCTTTTTCTTTCTTAAACCAAACTTTAGATTCTGCTGTGATAGAAACTTTGCTGTGTTTTTGAGAAGTTCAAATTAGATTGATGCATGGCATGTAGTAAAATCTCCTATAATTTCATAGCATTATATGTAAAAATGCCATCTTTACCCTTTTAATGTACAGCCCTTTCATTCTCTCATTTTCCCTCCTTTGCCAACTTGACTGCAGATTTGGTTCAGAGGGAAATATATAACAAGACATTTAAGAATGATAAGGATATAATGGAATCACTATTGTGTGATTCTGTGATTCTGTGATAATAATTGGATGATACTAACCTCTCTTTATCCATAATTTGTGCTTCTGTATATACATAAATAGTATGCACATATATAATATCTATGGTTTCTGCACCTTATTGATGGATTCTGTGTTGTTAAATTTACCTATTCAATTCATCTTCCCTCTTTGTCCCACTTAAATAACAATATGTACATTCAGGCAGACAATGAAGATTAAACTGATGCTTGTGACTCACGGAAGGATGTTGCTGTCAGATGATAAAATTTGGAGTAACAAATGGAAAGTTCTTCTCTGTTTTACTGTAATTATTTTTGTGAGCTTCCTATATAACCTGATTAGCATCTGTCAAAGGAATTGAGAAACCAAGCCCACAAGTAGCAATAAAAAGTCACCAGCCTAAAACAGCTTTGACCCAAAACCAGGACAGACACGTGCAGATGTATTTTTCTATCTCTAGTTGGTTAGGGAGATC
Organism: Anser cygnoides; assembly: GCF_040182565.1. Classification (NCBI taxonomy): domain Eukaryota; kingdom Metazoa; phylum Chordata; class Aves; order Anseriformes; family Anatidae; genus Anser; species Anser cygnoides. Next base: position 49,477,822 of record NC_089874.1, read on the forward strand.
ATATCTAAAGTTCAGGACTTCAAGGAAAAAATATGATTGTTCCACTCTCAGATATGAATCCATCTTTTCTTCACACTGCCTTTGTTTCCTTTTTTACATATGAAGATATATCTTTGAATTTAAGATTTATCTGATATTATGGGCAAAACACTGAACAAAATACAGTAATTTTCATGGAAAAACTGCACTGTTAAACACAGATGACATGATCAAAACCCTTTTGTTCCCCTCTCTCTTTATTTATCTATTAATTAACTATATTCTTCTCCATAATGCAATGTCCTGAAAGGGGAGGAAATATTTATGAGAGGTCCAGATAACAACATTAGCAGGTGATCAGTTCATCATACATTCTGGATTAAACAGCACTAATGTTATATAGATATTAGATCTCTGTTCTGGGGCACATACGCTGAAGAGAAAGAAAAGACAGCACCCCAGAGAAGAATGAAAGGTACCATTATTATAACTTGTATGACAGCATTATCTTGTTGATTATTCTCAGCATCTTATTTCATTTTCTGTTTTAATTTCAATTACTAAAAATGCCAGCATATTTTCTGGGCTGACTGTCACTTACAGGGTTTAGTATTAGATGCAGGGTAATACTTAATTACTTCTGACTTCTTGTTATCCATAAATCTTAAGTTCACGAAATCAAATATTTTATTGTCTTTTTCCTCTCCTCTACTGTCACTTTTCACCTCTTACCAGTTAATAACTTTCAAGGTCAGAAGGCCAGCTATCCTATTGTACGTAGGCTCAATATTAGCTTGATTAAAGTAATTTGAATGGAATAAAGCATTAAAGATTTTGCTACGCAGAATGGCTGGTTGGGAGGGGTGGAAGTAGGAGAAAAGTAGACATAATATTAGCTTGATTTGAAGGATAGATTCAAAGAGTTTAAGGCCAGTAGGAATTATCTGATGACGCTATTTCTCTGGGGAGTAATTTTTACCTCATTATTGCTATATTGACTCTATAACTTCCAATTGCCTTCTAAAATGACATGAAATAGGGCAATCCCATCTCCAATGGTATTTTCTTTCACTGTGCAACCATCTTCACTGTTATTACACTTTATTTCATGTTAAAACTTGATGGTGACATCTTCCAGCCATTGGACACTGCTGTGTCCCTCCCTGCTAGATTACAGAGGCTCTTAACATATGCCAACACATATACAGAAATATATAAAAAGTATAAAGGTAGGGTCTTATTAACAAGGGCTTAACCAAAGTTCATTAACCAAGCTTCATTTTAGGATCTTTACAGAGCATGAGGATTCGTTTAAGATTGAGATCTACAAAATATCTAAATTTAAACTTGAACAACATAAGTCTTGCCTGGTTTCAGGTTGCACAACAAACTCCTAGTTCAGACCAGGTTACAGTTTCTCATGTAAGACCAACATCAGATGAATGGCCATTGTTTCATTTGTAAAAAGGCACCAAACCTGGAGATCCACATGCTTTCAGTCTTACTGTCAAATGACAGTACGAAAGTATATGTTTTGCAGTTGCACACTGAATTTCTCAAATGAAACTGGGCATGGCTCCTGACTTGATAGCTGCACACTGAAGAAAATGAGTCCCCCTATACTTTAAAATGAGATGGGCAACCGTTTTTTTTAGAAGAAGCAAACAAACAAACAAACAAAAAAAACCCTTATGTTTCTTTCTCTCTGTTTTGCAGATTTGGAACAGAAGCTTAGAGACAATAAAAGATCCTCTGAGGCTGCAAACAATGTGTGTCTGTTCTGGGAACAGAAGCCAGGTCCCAGCTTCCAGTCTGCTGACATTTGGTATTTGTGGCTTCATTGGAAGTTTAAATTCCAACTAGGAGGTCTGAGAAAAGTGTAGCTCCTTACTCTCTGTGCAACACCAGCCATTCTTCTCTTGCACATCAGTATTATTCAGTATATGATTAGGCAAAACATTATTATTATTATTATTATTATTTTCTGAAATACATTGAATTCTTGTAACTCATTGTGTCAGAATTGATACTACAAAAATATTTAAAGCAATACATATTAGTAGCAGTTTGTTTAATATCATAATAGTTACCGAATATGTATTAATGTACTTCAGTTGCAAAGAGTACATAATAATGCAATAAATTAACATCCAGAGACCAATGTTATATGCTGAAATACAACAAGATGACTGGAAAAATATTAGAGTCCCAGACCCAGATCTGTAAGAGCATTAATGAGCCAGAAGGTGAGTATGTATTTCTAATGGAATTTTTAAAAAAACAACAAGATTCCCTTTACTGAATTCTAATGGTAGACATTAGGTACTTTTAGCTATCGTCTTGGCTATAAGTTTTGCAGGCTTTCCATAATCTAAAATGAAATTTGACTCAGAAATTAATTTCTGCAAAACGTACCACCGTTAGCATAGGAAAATACTCTATAAACTATGTTTGTGAATAAATATAACTAAATTATAATTATTAAATATAATACATATATATTATATAATAATTATAATTATTAAAATAAAAGAACAGAGCACACTCTATGTATTCTCTCTGTGTTTGCATTTCTTTTTCTACTTCTTAACTCACAAAATTCCATGATATGCAATAAATCTCCTGATTCATAAAGGCCAAAAGGATCTATTAGATCATTCAGTATGACTTCATGTATATCACAGATCATAGACTGTGCCCAATTACTTCAGTATTAAGTATTAACGTGTGTTTGACAAAAGCCTATTTTCCAGAAAAGACACTAGTCTTGATCTGCAGGAATCAGAAGATGGAAAATCCAGCATTTCCCCTGATAGTTTCAGCTTTTAATTATCTCACTGTTATTAATGCCTGCCATATTTTTAATTCAAATTTGTCTTCTTTTAGCTTTCATCCATTAGTTTGTGTCATGTCTTTCTTCTTTAGGTTAAAGAACTCTTTGACATTTTATCCCTGTGAAGATTCTTATAACCTGGAATCAAGTCACCTTTCAATTTCTCTTTTGATGAACTAAATGGATGGGATTCTTAAGTCTTTCAGTGTAAGGTGTATTGTTCAGATCTCTGTTAAACTTTTGGAGTTCTTTATTCTTTTTCATTTGGCATTTTATCACTTTACCACAGCATTGTCTCCAACACATTTTCTTACACTAAACACCACAATGCAACTAACTTCATCTAGTCTTTTGAAACTGCAATATGCACAATAAATTCTATAGACAAAAAAAAAAAAGAAAAAAGATATAAATATCTGAGACATTTTGAAAATCATTTTAAAGATAAAATAGGCTACCTATCACTGAAAAAAAATAATCAGTTGGTTGTTTATAATTAATATTCTTCAGCCTATTCTGCTATTCTGCTGCAACAGTCTTCCAGTGGACAGTGGTTATTGTCCCACTGGCAACAAAATTATGTGAATAGACGGTAAATACAATGTATTGCAAGGGTGGCACATTCCCACTTTATGTACAGAAATGTCTCTGCTATGTGGGTGGAATACAACAGTTCCTATCTTTACTGGAAAATCAATTTCAGTGTAAGGGCCACAGATTTAAGACCCTGCTTGTGTACATGATGAGCTATAGAATGACATGACCATGGAGAACTCACTAGAGAAAATTCCACCTTTGATTAGACAACAGAGGAAGGAAAACATATTTGAGGCTTTGAAAAGAACTTTATTTTTGACTGTGACAACTTGATAAGAACTCAGATGTAACATGAGGTCAAGACCCACTTCTTCACAGTGACTCTATATTTGACTTCCTCAGCAGCCAATTAATCATATATTTTCCAAAGCTACTTCAGTACAGTGGACAGTATAAGAATGTTTTAAATTTAAATTTGTTTCTGAAACTCCTTCAGAAAGAACTCAAACACAGCCAAAGCCAGCAGGAGCAGAATTAAAAAAAATTCTTCATACATTATGCCTTTATCCTCCTGCAATAGCAGTGAAAATATGCATAACTTCAGCTGTGCATTGTAACAGTCTATGCTACAATGATCACATCATGTATTACAATAACATATTTATAATGTTTTAAGGTCCTCTCCCCCCAGCTTCTGAAAACAAAACAAAAAAAGCAAAACAAACAAACAAAATAAACAAGAACCAACCAACAAATTGCACCTTGTCCAAAACAACCCCATGCAGTGCTACAGGCTTGGGGCTGAGTGGCTGGAAAGCTGTGCAGAGGAAAAGGATCTGGGGGTGCTGATTGATGCTCACCTGAACATGAGCCAGCAGTGTGCCCAGGTAGCCAAGAAGGCCAATGGCATCCTGGCTTGTCTCAGGAATAGTGTAGCCAGCAGGACCAGGGAGGTGATCGTTCCCCTGTACTCTGCTCTGGTGAGGCCGCACCTCAAGTACTGTGCTCAGTTTTGGGCCCCTCACTACAAGAAGGACATCTAGGTGCAGGAACATGTCCAGAGAAGGGCTGCAAAGCTGGTGAAGGGCCTGGAACACAAGTCCTATGAGGAGCGGCTGAGGGAACTGGGGTTTAGTCTGGAGAAGAGGAAGCTCAGGGGAGACAATGTTGCTCTCTACAACTATCTGAAAGAAAGTTGTGGGGAGCTGGGCGTGGGCCTCTTCTCACAGGTAGCTAGTGGTAGGACTAGAGGGAATGGCCTCAGGTTGTGCCAGGGGAGGTTTAGGTTAGGAATTAGGAGACATTTCTTCTCAGAAAGAGTAGTCTGGCATTGGAATGGTTTGCCCAGGGAGGTGGTGACGTTTGAGGAAAGGTTGGACTTGGTGCTTAGGGACATGGTTTAGTGGGTGACATTGGTGGTAGGGTGATGGTTGGATCTTGAAGGTCTTTTCGAACCTTAATGATTCTATGATTCTGTGATTCTAAACCAACCAACTAAAACCACCACCAACAACAAAAACAGCGGGCTGAACACAGGGAAAAACAAGACCTGTAAATGCACGTAGTACTAACTTAATCATGACTATTTCACCCAATGAGGGCTGCTCGGCATAACTGCAAAAGTCATACATCAACAAAGAAAATACTGGAAAACCATCACCGTACTTGCAAGCCTTTGGGCCAAACTTCTATTACAGTCCCTAGTTTAAGCCAGTTACATTACACTCAGTTTTCACACTTTTGTAAAGATCAGTAAGATCAGCTGCAATGTAAAACCCCACACAGGCTGGAAAGACAGAGAAAAGGGAGTCTTAAAACATTAATCATTTCCAGGTGATAAAATAATGGCATGAAATATGAACTACCTGTCCATATACTGTGTAATACCTGTTTTAAAGCCATGCATACTTATTCATATAGGCAATGCCATTTGATTAAATATGCTCATTCTAAGAGAAAAAAAATAATATCATAGAATCATGGAATATACCAAAATGGAAGGGACACACAAGGATCATCAAGTCCGCCTCCTGGCTACAAACAGGTCTATCTAAAAATTCAAACCACATGACTAAAAAACGTTTTCCAAATGCTTCATAAACTCCAACAGGCTTGGTGCCATGCCTATGTGCCTGGTGAGCCTGTTCCAGTGTGTGACAACCCTCTTGGTGAAGAACCTCTTCCTGACATCCAGCCTGAACCTCCCTTGATGCAGCTTGACACCATTCCTGCGGGTCCTATCACTGGTCACTAAAGAGAATAGATCGGTGCCTGCCCCTCCACTCCCCCTTGTGAAGAAACTGCAGGCCGCGATGAGGTCTCCCCTCCCCTCAGCTCTTTTCCAGGACAAACAGGCCAAGTGACCTCAGCTGCTCCTCATATGTCTTCCCCTCTAGTCCCTTCACCATCTTAGTAGCCCTTCTCTGGACACTCTCCAATAATTTCACATCTTTTTGTACTGTGGTGCCCAGAACTGCAGAGTACTCGAGATGAGGCTGCACCAGCACAGAGTAGAGCGGGACAATCACTTCCCTCGACCGACTAGCAATGCTGTGCTTGATGCACCCCAGGATACTGTTGGCCCTCCTGGCTGCCAGGGCACACTGCTGGCTCATATTCAGCCTGCTATTGACACATTCAGCTTGCTATCAACACAAAGACTATCAAGAAAGCAGAAAATGAGGTGTTTTGTCAGTTCTCCTTCTCTAGTTTCATTCTTAAAGTGGTCAGGTATATGAGAGTAAATACAATAGATCTATATCTTTATGTTCTAATTTGAGAAAAGAGAAAATTTGCAAGGTAGCTTAGGACGAGATAGGACTATGCTTTAAGAAACTAAAAAAAGTACTGCAGACATAAAAACCAGTACCAAATCGATACTTTCTTACCAAATTGATTAACTTCATCTCTGCCTCCAAATATAATAATAATAAAAATAATAATAATAGTTAAGACTACACAGTGACACTACTAACTGCAGGTGTTCACTTTATTTTCTGTATAAGACATATCACAATAGCAATTTCTAAAAGTAATGACCACTACATATCTTTGATACAATGTAAATATTTTGGTATTCAAAATCAGATGTTTGATTTACTTATAATCATCTGTTTTAATCTAATAATGACATTGTTTGGGATTATTTTGGATGATTATGTCTGCTTCTCAAAAAGTACATTATAGATTGAAATTATGGTAATAAGAAGTTTCAAATTAGAAAGAAATGTACTGAGATGTACCCAAAGATTTGTACTTGTCTCAAACTCCCATCCATTTACTAACACCCTTTTCCAAACCAGTCAACACAATTTTCCTTACGTTTGTTAAATCCACATGGTTAGTTTCCAAATGCCTTCCCCAAACAGGTTTCCGTAAGGCTGCTGCTGTTTGTACTGACAATTGAATAACTATACTGTAAAAGTCACCAAAGAATAGCTTCTTAACTTACTGATTTCTAGTTTTTAGAACTTCCCTTTTTCTCTTGCTTACAAGGCTTATCCATAAAATACCATGTGTTACATATATTTGGTGAAATGTATTATTTCTGGAGCTTTGGGTAAAAATTATTTACCAAAAATACCATAGTGTTCATCTTTAAAGATATGTTTAAAACTTCCAGTGAAATGATATTAAATATTTCTTTCTATCAGGTATTGCAGACTTCTTTCCATAGAGAAGAAACCAACTCAAACCTCAGATCTAATATAACTTCAAAACATTTACCTGTATGCAATAATGTAAAACTTGCAGAACAGATGAGACTAATTGTCAGTCTTTTCCAGTATTGACCTTCCAGTAAGAGCAAGTGGATGTGCTATAGGAGAGGATGAAACTCTAGGCATTTGAGTACTTGTACACTACCTCAAATGGCATGCCCTAATTTCTGATCCCCAAAGGCAAATGTTTGATGCCCTGACATGCTAAATTTGACTATTAATAGTTTTGATTACATAGCCAAAAATATTGGTCGTCAAATATGATGCAGCCCTTCTCTACAGTCAGTTTCAGTAAAATGTCTCAGTGACCTCTACTGACAGAAAATACCATGATGACTAAACTCTGTGTAAATAAATGTTTCTTTTCGTTGGTTTTAAGTACAATAACATGTGATGCAAGAATCAAATGAACTATATCAAATAAGAACTACATGACAAAAGAACAGAAATAATCCAAAGCAAAAAGTTTTGTGAGTGTTTCACCACATTTCCTTTGATATTAAACTGTTGTGTAATTTTCTTTTCTTCTAGCTTGAGAGGGGCCGTGAACAGAAAAGTTACAGTGCTGTAAGGACAGTCATGATAATATTTTTTGCCTATCATTAACAGACTGGGAATAAACAGAGAACATGGACACAGTAGTCTCCAACGCTTTCAGTCCTTACTCACCCTTACTAAAGAAATGATACTGAATCATTCTTGCTCTGCAGTTCCCAACAGAAAACCATATAATTAGCAACCTTTGGTTACACAAAACATTTGAGGTCTAGTGGTTATGTAGCAGAAGTTTTCCATCTACCAAGTAGTTGCTATGAATTCATAAATTTACTATGAATAATCAGCTGTTGTTCATTTAAAGGGATGTTGTGCATATAAAAACTAAACAATCGATCAAACAACAAAATACCACCCCTGAAACAAAACAAAACAAAACAAAATAACAAAAAATCTTCTCAATCATTTGGCTTAATACTTTCAGATTATAACATAAGATTGTTGACATACCTGGTGTATTTTAGTTGTTTGAGCTGTTTCTGCTTTGCTAATTCTATTGGACTTTGAATTGATAAATCCATGTTTAAGAATTTACCTTGGCCAAGTCCTCAGTTAGATTGGACAATTTTATTAAATTAAACTAGGATGGTTTTGCTCTTAGGTTGTGGTGTGTTTCTCCTTCTTTTCATAAACAGTACAACAACAACAAAAGCACAGATTTTTTACTCTTGGTTTACTTCCATTCAGATGAAACGCATAATTCATTTTCTCAACTAATAAATTAGAAAAATATTCATGGACTTATTTCCATTTATTCCTGATGGAGTCAAATACTCTTTTACAACACACACTAAACCTGTGAGTACAGGAGTATCACAGGCTTCCTTTATCACACAAAATTGGTCTAATAAAACTCAGTGTAACTCCTGGTTACAGTAAATGTCTTCAGGGATACCTTATTTTAAGAGTTAACTTCAACTGTTTATCCCTTTAATAAATGTACTGACCTTTATCCAATTTCTAAGAAGAACCAGGCCTGAAGTTTCAGTTATTTTAAAAATAAACAGCTAGATAACCTCTACGATGGAACATCTTCACTTTGAAATGTCACAGCAATGGCTAGTGCAGGCAGAGGGCACCAAGGAAAAGAGAACACGTCTGTGAGTTTTACTGCCATGTGAAGTCTTTGCTTAGATGACCTGAAGCATAAACTGAGATTATTTTCTCCTCCTTTCTTTTTTTCTATCAGGATTCTAGAAAACAGGATTTCTGGGCCTCAGTGAAACTCACTCCAGTGCACTGAGAGAAAAAGTTGATGATTGGTTTAATTTATTTAATTTTATTTCTACAGGGAATTGTGCAATCTCTATGCAAGTAAAAAAAAAATATAGAGGGAACAATGTTCAGCTTCAAAGAACACAGAGGTTGGAAGGGTGAACCACAGTTTACTGTATGGAACCCTCTTTTTTTTTTTTTTTTTTTTTAATTTGCCTTGATGGAAGTTGACAGCTCAGCCTGTATTTCAGCTCTGTCCACAGGCAGTGAAATGTGTGAGAAACCAATACTCTGAAAATTCTCATATGCATATGAAAAATCATGGTATGAAAAGGGGCCAAGGGATTAGGACAAGATAAATTTATACTAAGCTTTACACATTCCATTGACAAATTTGCTGTTTTTGCGTTGTTGCCTCCGACCTCCTGGTTACCGAGGGGATGACATTAAACTGGGAGAAAATGGCTTATTATGTGTGATAAATTCAAACAAAGATGACGCACTTTACCCACCAAGTATATCTAAGAAATTGTGAGGAAATGTCAAGCATTTCAAAAGAGAGCTGCCGTAAATTCTGACGCTGGAGACTTTAGCGAATTTCTGCCAGAGTAGAAAGGTCTCTTTGTTTGGACTCAGCTGACACTCAGCTTGTGGAATATTATGAGCTAGGGGGTCACATAAAAGCTACGGGAGAAAGAAAGAAAGAAAGAGAACTGTGGATGTGACAAAACTCAGGCACTAGAGGGCTAAGAACTGGCACGATGACTGCATTGACTCAGTGCAGACGATACTTGGGAATAACCACTCACATATCTAAAAGGTTCAAAACACAAACATCTGTTCCCTTCTGCTTTCTCTCACTCATTCTCACAGCCCCAGTACATGCACTGTGTCTTTAGACAAGACTTGCCTGGTTCTTATTTAATTTTTCCTTGTGTTATGCTAAGTTTTAGGAGAGAGAAAGGAGTAGAGAAAAAGGGCGGGGGAATCGAAACCCCAGAAAACCTCCTGTCCTGCTGATGTTACATAATTGATGAACAAATGATCACATGTTGTGTCCCTGATTCAGGTCAGGAGGTGGCAGGAGGAGGAAGTGCTGTCAAATGTTTGAAAGAAAAAGGAGGTAGAGGAGCAGCAATGAGACCCCCTGCCACTGTGGCAAATTAGCTATTTCACAGCGCTGTTTACACTATATACTGCTTTTCACATTCTGACCCTTTGGATACAAGGAAGATGGAAAGGGCAAAAATGACAAAAATGATGAGCTAGCAGACTGAAGGAAAACAAGTGAAACAAATCTGTAGCTGCCTTGATCCCTTCCTGCTGCCATACTCCCAGCATTACTGGGTGTCATGGAGGACAACTGGTGCTAGCCTCCTCACACCTCAGAACAACTCTGCACCTCAGCAATACTTTTTGCATGTGCTTTGGGAGGGGGAAGGGGGGGGGGGAGGGGGTAATGTTACCTTCGAGCAGAGAAGCAGCATGACAAGACACAGTTAATTTGAAATGTTTACAGACTGTGGCTAAAAAAATCAATAAGTAACCGACAATTCATTACGGAGAGAGGTTGTTTTAAATTTACAACTTTGTTTTAAATCTAAAATATCCTCCTTCTTATTTATTTCAAGGAAAAAGGAAAAAAAAAAAAAAAGAAAGAAGAAAGAAAAAAAAAGTCCTATCAACAACAGCAAAACAGCAATACACTTCTGCCCCCTGGATATCCCTCAGTTGCTTCCAGAGATGTACCTGCCAGAATGAACCATGTCTGTTTGGAGGTGGACATAGTTTCTTCCCAGCCTCTTTGATGAAGGAATATTCATTATACACTGAAAAAGAGCTGTATGCACTGTGTAAAATAGCAGATTTCACCTCTCTTTGGGATTTAATCTTATCAACAAAGTAAATAATAAACAGAACAATGCAAATTGCAACTGAAGCTTTGGCATCCATTAAATTCGTTTGGGAGGATCTCTCTGCTCTAACCCATGGGTCTCTCTGCCTGGAGAGGCACATCTGCTTCTTTCATATCCGTAATGTGTCAATAACAATCAGTTAGTGGCTTAACTTGGGCCTCTAGCCTCTGTCAAGAAAGAGGATCAATGGGAGAGCCTATAGTGCTGTGCCACCAGTGTTTTTCACTGAGCTCTGAATTCTACAGTATCAACCTTCTCAAAAAAATGGTACGAAAAAATCAAGAAAGGAGCATATTGGGCTGGAAAGACATTTTTAGTCTTTGGCATTGCTGTGGTTGTTATATACAATTATATAGGCCTCTACACTCAACTGGAATATGCTAATTACGCATGACCACATGCTTTATTATAAATGTGTATATTCCAGTATTCATGCCTGACACTTGAGTCTGTGTCTAGTCCTAAAATGAGCATGTGAAAAGAATTAATAATGGTGCATCTGAATGATTCTGTCTCCTACAAAAACAAAGGAATTTGGTGAGGCTCACTCTGGCTGAAAAACATTGATGACAATGGAAGCATTAGCACGAGGCTGGAGCCTTTTGATAATCCCACCTATAATGACTAACTGGAAAGTTGCCAGAATTTAAAAAAAGAAAAAGTACTTATAATTTTCTTTCTTTTCCTTATCATCTAGCGTTTAGATTCATAAACTTATTATATTAGTAATATCAATAAAATAATAAATTGACATCTTACCATTTTCTTTGACACATGGTTACATATAACCCTTCCCTTGCTTACAGAATTTTCATTAATTTTTATAGATACTGCATATTTTATGTGTGACAGGTTAGCAAAACAAAATATAAATGCTGGGATAGAAAGAAACAAACATCTCCACTTGAACTGACCAACCTTCCAGCTTAATTTGACAGGAAGATCGTCCATTTCATTTACTACTTTATTACATTGGAAAACAAATCTCTTCATCCCTGGCTAAAGAAGACTTTATATAAAAGCTCACATTCTGTTTGTCAGCCTCTCTTTAGGCACTTAAATATTATTTTTAATTCTACAGTTCAATCTTTACTAGACAACTGCAAGAGCAGGAACATGCCATTTCTTTCTCAATCCAGCAATCCGTAAAGTCTTGTCATGAAATAAAGAAGCACAAAGACTGATTTTTATCAGTGTGTTTGTCAGTGACCACAATGTTTGTCACAGTCAGAAGCCTTAACATTCCTTCAGTTAAGACACACATTGCACTCTTCTGTAGAGCAGGTATCACTGAGAACATCTCCCCATCTATCTCTGTGTAGGCACACACATGCCCATAGAGAATTTTTAGGATCACTGACAATTTTTTGTCCAAAGTCTGCATATTGTTTTTTTTTCCTAAACCAAGCATTTAGTCCATGTGTGTGTGTGTGTGTGTGTGTGTGTGATTAAAAATGTATTCATGACGGGTTTCAGAAATCAAAGTTCTGGTTCTCCATGTAAAGAGGTGCTGCCAGAGTTTCATCATTAAAAGTACTGCAGTTTGTGAACATTCTGGGCTGTTATCTTGCTCTTCCTAAATATGAGTAAAAGCATAAGTCAGCAGTGTTTATCCTCTTTGTTACTCATAGATGTACCCTGGGATGGTATTAATAGGAGAAAGAAAGAAAATCTTTGTATGTGGTTCAGAGCAGTCAGAGACAAAACATCAGGGAGATCATTAGAGAGCTGGAATAGCAATAAGAAGAAAATGAGGACAAAATACTTCTACAATTTGCCAGTAAGAAATATAAATGCCTTAAATTAATTGCTTGCTGGTTATCCCTTCTCTCATATATTCAGTTTTATAGATGCATTGTTTACATTTAATTTCTTTATATTACTATATCTCTTCAAAGTATCAGTCTTGTGCCCTGGGTGACTGCACCAGAAACTAAAATCATTACTATAATTAAAGGCGAAAGGTACCTCCTTTCCCCTTCCCATTCCAAACAGTCTTCTATTAAAAAAAGACCAGAAGACCAGGGAAGATGTTGTTAGCCTCGCCCTTGCATTGTTCTCAGTTACAGTCTCCACTTTCCCCTTGCCAGCAACTAATTACATTCTCCCCTGACAGTTGCCTTCCGGTTGGGTCAGGTTCCCTGATCTACTTTCTCTTTTCCAGTCTGAGACTTGTTTAGGTCCGGCAACTGGGCAATTGATGGCACAATAGTGGCAAGCTCTGTCCTTACTTTTGCTGTCCAGACCAATTCTCAGCCACTGTACCCAAAACAGCCTCTATGGCTGTACTTTCACTTATACAAACACTACAGTAATTTTCTTCATCTACTCTAGAAAAATGTTCCATCTTGAAAAAGCACATAAGTACTGACAAATCCCTTTATTGCAGAAAGCACTAAATACCCCCAAATAATAAGCAACGCTACCAGACCTACCTATATTTTAGGTTTAGTTGGAACTACAGAAAGAAAGATTTTATTTTGTTTGCTTGTTTATTTTTTAGTAAATTAACAAAGATTTTTTTTTAACTAATATTTTCCAAATTAACTAGTTCTAGTCTGAATGTCACTATCAAGTCACAGCTGGGTAGTGAAAAAATCCAATAGAAACTGAAGGAAGGCATTATTTTCATTATAAACTGGAAGTATGTCTACAAAAGAGAAACTGGCTTCTAAAGAAAATAGAGCCTGACCTAAACTTCGTGGTTTATATCCATATGACACATCATTAATGCATCAAAGGCAACGTTGCTTTTTACAAATAAATTAAAATGATGCCTCAATTTATTGAACAATCAGTCCTTACATGGTAAAAATTTCCTCAATACAAAGAATAAAACAAAGGAATAAACTGTTCAGTGTTTGTACTGGAAGCACGAAGGGTCAATACATTTATTCTCATTTTTCATAGAAGGCACTGAGGAAGACTATGGAAGGATAAGAGTTTTATGTTTACTGAGTTGTATTTAATTTAATGAAAGTTGCTGATGTTGCAGAACACCAAGTCATTGTTTTTGTTAAATAATTAAGGCTGTCTAGGAATCTGTTTCACAAAGCAGGTGTAAAATTAAAAAGTTCCAGGCAGGAAACAGGAGATCACTGTTGTCTTGAAAGCAAGTAGATACCAAGTAAAGATTATGTAGCAGTACTCACTAAATTTTTTAATACCATCCAATCAAAGCTGAAGCAATGAAACGAGACAATTACACAAGAACAACATAGAACAAGAGATGTCAGTGGTCATGCCCTTCCAATAACATTTTGGGGATGAAGTGAAGTTCCTGATAAGGTGCAATAATTTAGAAAAACTTTAAATAATAATATGAGTATCTACACTTTCATTTTGATTAATGTCCTCGAACTACTTCCCCTCCCATATCTGACCACAGCTCACTTTCTACCAAAAGGCTAGTGATTAAAATTTATTAGAGGAAAAGTCTTATGAAAGCACGTTCCAAAATCTCCTAGGTGAGATATCATAGAAACTTCATTTTAACTTCTCAAGTCTTTCTGCCAGTATGCAATGTAATAAAGAATTCAAGATAAGACAATATTACACCCAACACTTACTGAGTGTATTCAGAAATATTGAAGGCACTTTCCAATTACACCTTGATAATTCTTGATTTGAAACAAGGCTTCATAAAGAATTAGGTATTAACATTGAAAATTACAGCTTTGGGGGCGAGGTGTTTTGTAGTGGGTTTTGTAGGTGTTTTGTAGTTGTTTAGTAGATTCAGTTTTGGCCCTTCTCTTGACTGTAATGTGCATTGCTCTTGGCCCCATTTGAATAACTGTCTTGGCTGGATGGTTGCACTCAAACAGCTGCAGTCAAAAGCTCAATGTCCAAGTGGAGATCAATAATGAGTGGTGTTCTTCAGGGGTCAGTATTGGGACTGGTGTTTTTTAACATCTTTGTTGGTGACATGGTCAGCGGGATTGAGTGCACACTCAGCAAGTTTGCTGATGACACCAAGCTGAGTGGTGCAGATGACACACTGGAGGGAAGGGATGCCATACAGAGGGACCTGGACAAACTTGAGTGGTGGACCTGTGTGAACCTCATGAGGCTTAACAAGTTCAACTGCAAGGTCCTGATCTGGGTCAGGGCAAACCCAAGTACAAAAACAGTCTGGGCTTAATTGAATTGGATTGAAAGCAGCCCTGATGCCTTTCCAGGGGAAAAAGGACCTGGGGTTGCTAGTTGGAGAAACTCAACAGAAGCCAGCAATATGTGCTTGCAGCCCAAGAAGGCCAGCTGCATCCTGGGCTGCATCAAAAGAGGTGTGGCCAGCAGGTCATGGGAGGTGATTATCCCTCTCTATTCTGCTCTAATGAGACCCCTTTCTGGAGTACAGCATTCAGCTCTCAGGTTCCCAGCTCTAGAAGGACATGGAAGTATTAGAATGAGTCCAGAGAAGGGCCATGAGTATGGTCGAAGGGCTGGAGCACCTCTCCTATGAAGACAGGCTGAGGAAGTTGGGGTTGTTCAGCCTAGAGAAGAGATGGCTTCTGAGAAAACTTATTGCAGCCTTCCAGTACCTAAAGGGGGACTACAGGAAAGCTGGAGAAGGACTCCTTAACAGGGAGTGTAGTGATAGGACAAGGAGTAATAGTTTTAAACTAAAAAGGGTAGGTTTAGATTAGATATTAGGAAGAAATTCTTTACTGGGAGGGTGGTGAGGCACTGGCACAGGTTGCCCAGAGAAGTTGTTGAGGCCCCCTCCCTGGAAGTGTTCAAGGCCAGGTTGGATGGGACTTTGAGCAATCTAATCTAGAGGGAGGTGTCTCTGCCCAAGGCAGGGGGGTTGGAATTAGATGACCTTTAAAGTCTCTTCCAACCCAAACTGTTCTATGGTTCTATGAAAATATGCAAACCTCGGGGGTCAACTGCAGGTTCTGAATAGTGAATTCTATTTAAATAGTTAAATATTCATATATCATTTTTTCACTAACATTTAAATTAAACAATTAGTTTCACAAAAAAATGCAATTCAGGTGCTCCTGTAAGATTAGGAAGTTCAAACATGGCTTCCTAAATTCAGACTTGGCTTGTATAAGAAACAGTGTGGCTAGCAGGAGTAGGGAAGTGATTGTCCCCCTTTACTCGGCTCTGGTGAGGCCACACCTTGAGTACTGTGTTCAGTTTTCGGCCCCTCGCTACAAGAAGGACATGGAGGTGCTCGAGAGAGTCCAGAGAAGGGCAAAGAAGCTGATGAGGGGTCTGGAGAACAAGCCTTACGAGGAGCGGCTGAGGGAGCTGGGACTGTTCAGCCTGGAGAAGAGGAGGCTCAGGGGTGACCTTATCGCACTCTATAGATACCTTACAGGAGGCTGTAGCAAGGTGGGGGTTGGTCTATTCTCCCACGTGCCTGGTGACAGGACGAGGGGGAATGGGCTAAAGTTGCACCAGGGGAGGTTTAGGTTGGATATTAGGAAGAACTTCTTTACTGAAAGTGTTGTTAGGCATTGGAATGGGCTGCCCAGGGAAGTGGTTGAGTCACCATCCCTGGAGGTCTTTAAAAGACATTTAGATTTAGAGCTTAGTGATATGGTTTAGTGGAGGTCTTGTTAGTGTTAGGTCAGAGGTTGGACTAGGTGATCTTGGAGGTCTCTTCCAACCTAGATGATTCTGTGATTCCTATATCCTACTCAGTCAGAGTGTATAATGATTATTGAAAGATGCCTAAAAGAACTATGGTTCATGTTCTCAAAACTAGTTTGTACATAAGCATGAAATATGATTTTGCAGATGTTGGTCTTTGAACCCAGATTGAAAGGGGATTTTTAAAAAAAATCTTCCCTAAAGGCAATTATTATTAATCAGAATAATATATTATTAATATATCATAATATCATAAAATATCATTCTTCATACACTGTCTTATTCAGCCTTGCTATCTAGGTCCTTGCTATGATGACTGTTTTCTTAGAATACAAGCTTTCATAGAAGGTATTTTTACAGTATATATATTCAGAATTATAGGTGACAAAGAACAGAACACATAAACAAAACAACCTGTAACTGAAATTAAACTTGGTCTTTGAAGTAGGTCTGAACCAAAGACATTTCTAATCTGTTACAAACCCAGCTGACCTATTAGGAATGAATCTTGCATCATATTGATTAGTCACACTCCTCTGGGGAGTTAAACTTCTCTGGACTGTAGGTGGCTCAAACCTCTGGGTTGTATCATGATCATAACTGCTTCTGTTCCCTTGCAAGTTCATGATCTCCTTTTATCATTGAGAGCTGATCTGTTAAAAGGCCTTTCTCTCCTAGCAGAAAAATGAAGAACTGTGTCCGCTCAGTGTTATGGATTTCTTCTGAGGAAGCCCTCACAATGTTAAAGAAAGTGTTAGTCTCTGAGATTTCTTCAGAAGCCCATATGTCAAGTCCACAGCTTTTCCTGTTGTTGGAAGGTTGGGAGACTGCCTGTTGGAAAAGAAGGAATCAAATTAGAAATGGTAAACATCTGGTGTTACCACTTCTCTGTCTTCCGGTACAGTGACATTGAAATAAGAGCTTATACAAGGAAAATGTCTTTCCTAAATCACTCTGGAAGTGCATACTTAAATCCAATATTTAATGTCGTGCATAATCATATACTAATATTTTCTTTCTCATTGACCCATTCCAGTCAAGAAGTAAATGACAGAAGTATGAAAAGGATTGATAGGGATAAGTTATTCATTGCCTTCCACATAAGAAATAGAACATAAAACTATAAACATGTTCAAAATGAATAAAGGACAGCAATGGTGTCACCCCTTAGCATTCATCACTATGTCAGTCTATGGAATTCTTTACCAAAGGATGTTATGGATACCAAAAGAACTGGAAAGATTCATAAAGATAATTTTATTAAATACATGAGGATTACTGAATATATGGAGAAAACAATGACCTAAGAAAAAACACTTTGTCAAATTGTACAGTCAAGTTTTCCACACTTTGTAAAATGACAGATGTCAGCAAACCCAGAGGGCAAAGGATGAACTTCACCCAGGGGAAACCACCTTACTGATCATAACATCTCCCCTACCAGGTAAGTGTGAACACTGCAATAAGTACTGCAGATCAGCCTTTTATTACCCAGTATCATTTCTGTCTTGAACAGTTCTTGTACATCCAGTTTCTCGTAGGTTCTTGCAGCTCTTCCTTTTTCCTCTTTTTGGCAATAGCTTTTGTTCTTTTCTGTGCTGTCTTCTCCTCAGGAAGAGGGATGAACATCACATGCCCAAGTTAGACCATGAGAATCCAATGACACTTCACACATGAGCTGGATTAAAAATTCTCTTTGTGTATTCCTTTTGTCCTGCATAATGGAGAATATCTACAAAAGGGGATCAATGCCAAAAACAATGGACTTGATGTGAAGAAAGAAACTAGTTAAAACATGGTTTGTGAGAGTCTTCATAAATGTATGAAGGTCCATCCACTAACCAGAAGTGTCTGAGGCTGGGAGGCTGTTACATTCTGCTGTCAGGCACTATCTGGAGAGATCTTTTTCCAACTGGTAATCCTATATGTAATTTGCCTGCTTGTAGACATTTGCTGTTTCTACAGTATAACAGTTGGATCTTCACTGACTATAACAGATTTATTGCTGAGTTTTTCCTTAATAGTACCATAAAGTTTTGTCTGTCCTGTGAAATCACAGAATCACATAATGGCTTGAGTTGGAAGGGACCTTAAAGATCATCTAGTTCCAAACCTCCTACCATGGGCAGGGACACCTCCCACTAGACCAGGTTGCTCAAAGTCCGGTCCAACCTGACCTTGAACACTTCCAGGGATGGGGCATCCACTGCTTCTCTGGGCAACCTGTGCCAGTGCCTCACCACACTCTGAGTGAAGAATTTCCTCCTAACCTCTAATCTAAATCTCCCCTCTTTCAGTTTAAAACCATTCCTCCTTGTCCTGACATTTTCTGCCTGAGCAAACAAAAGTTGCTTTTCTTTCTTTTTGATAAGCCCCCTTCACGTACTGAAAGGCTGGAGGTCTCCACGGAGCCTTCTCTTCTCCAGGCTGAACATCCCCAGCTCTCTCAGTCTTTCTTCATAGGAGAGGAGCTCCAGCCCCTTGATCATCTTTGTGGCCCTCCACTGGATCTGCTCTAACAGATACACATACTTCTTGTGGTGGGGACCCCAGACCTAGAAGCAGTACTCCAGGTGGGGCCTCACAAGGGCAGACAAGAAGGGAAAAATCATTTCCTATGACCTGCTGGCCTTTATCTCTTTTGATGCAGCCCAGGATGCAGTTGGCCTTCTGGGCTGCAAGTGCACACTGCTGGCTCATGTCAAGCTTTTCTTCCACCAGAACCACCAAGTCCTTCTCTGCAGGGCTGCTCTCATTGAGTTCTTCTCCCAGTCTGTACTCATGTGTGGGATTGCCCCGACCCAGGTGTCACACCTTGCCCTTGGACTTGTTGAACCTCTTTAAGTCCACATGGGCCCACTTTTCTATCTTGTCCAGGTCCCTTTGAACTTCATCTCTTCCTTCTGTTGTATCAACTGCACCTCTCAGCTTGGTGTCATCTGTAAACTTGCTGAGGGTGCACTCGATCCCACTGTCTACATCATTGTTAAAGATATTAAACAGTACTGGGCCCAGGACAGACACCTTATGAGACATCACTCATCACCAACCTCCAACTGGACATAGAGCCATTGAACAACAGTCTCTGGGTGCAGCATTCAAGCCAATTCCTTTTCCATTGAATAACACACCCTTCAAATCCATCTTTTTCCAATTTGGAGATCTGGATGTCATGAGGAACTGTGTCAAAGGCATTACAGAAGTACAGGTAGATGACTTTGGTCAGCTTTCCCTTGCTACTGATGCAGTCACTCCATCATAAAAGGCCACCACATTGGTAAAGCACGATTTTCCTTTGGTGAAACCATTCTGTCTGTCTCAGATTACCTCTTTGTCCTGCATATGCCTTGACATTGTTTTCAGGAGGATCTCTTCCATGATCTTCCCAGGCATAGTGGTAAGGCTCTCTGGTCTGCAGTTCACCAGGTCCTCCTTTCTACTCTTTAAAAATGGGAGTAGTGTTTCTAGTCACCAGGGACTTCACCTGATTGCCATGACTCTTCAAATATGATGGAGAGTGCTTAATTCTCATTATTTGGAAACAGGACTCTCAAAAAGGAAAAAAAATTTTTTTGAAATATTAAGAACACTATTTTTTCTTCCACTATTATTGTACACTAAGGAGAAATCCAGACACATTTTTGTTAAACAAGAAGAGAGACATAATAAATCAAACCAATATTTTACAATGGAAAATTTGGTTCAGGTTGTGTAGTTAACAAAAAGTGAGTGACCCACAACAATTTCAATCTCTTGTGCAACTCAGAGTATCATTGTTGGCACTTTTTGCCCTTTCTGCTAAAGCTAACATTAATTTGATGCTTCCAGCTTCTATTTGCCACATTTGTTTTACTGAAACAAAGATCATTTTAAAATGTTATAAGAAATGATCATATTTTCTTTTGTTAATGTTTCATGAAAAATTCATTCCACAGTCAGGGATCCTGTGTATGTAGTTTCAGCCCGGGAGGAATTTTTATCAGATGCATAAGCTCTGGAAAATAAGGGGTTTTAGTGGAAATGCTATCTTTAAATTAATTATAGCAGAGCTAGCAGGCACCATTATACTGTAATAGTTCATGAAAATTCCCAGATAGCAGTAGATTACATCAATTGTAATATGACTTTTTATGTTATGTTCTATAAATACACATAATTTTTAATGGTTTCAGTGTGACTTACATAAGAATCAGTACAGAGGACACCAGGAGGCAATTTGGGAGAAAACGTCAGCAGGCACTGCAGACTGATTCAGGTTCAGCCATACTTTCTGAACCTTGCTGCATTTAGTCATGCTTTTTAATTTTTTTCCTTCTCCCCTCCACCGGAGTGACACCATAAACAATTCTTGTTCTCTAAAATCCATCTAGTCACAAAGGTAGTATCACTGGCTGATTACTACTACATAGCAATTAGTTTTCTTTAAAAAAAATGAATTGTTTGCTTATTTATTTTGTAACATAGAAACAAATGTTAAGATTTGATTCTGGTTTCTAATATAGAATAGAATAATATAAGTCAGAAGGAACCATTGGAACTATCTATTCCAATTGCTGCTCCAAGCAGATTCAATTAGATCCAGTTGCTATGGACATTGTCAGACAAATTCTGAAATTTTCCAGGGATGGAGATTTCATAACATCTCTTGGGAACCTGTACCAGTGTCTGATGTCCCTCACAGTGCAGAAGTTTCTCCTGACTTTTAATCAAAATTTCCTTGTTGCAACTTGTGACCATTGCACCTTCAAGATGAGTTTATCTTTTCTGTGACCTCTTATTAAGCACCTGTAGGTATATGATGCCCCTTAGACTTCTTTTCCTAAGACTGAACAAACTCACCTCTCTCAGCTTTTTCTTATACAGCATGTACTCCAGTCCTTTGGCCATTGTATGTCAATGTGTTTCTCATATGAGGGTGCTCCAAACTGGACACAAATACCAAAGTGAGAGACGGACCACTTTTCTTGACTTGCTGACTTCACTCTTGCTAATACAATATGCTGTTGACCTTCTTTGCTGCAGTGGCTCACAGCTGACTTATATTTAACTTGTCCACCAGGATTCCCAGGTTCTTTTCTGCTATTCTCAGAATAGCAGCCCTGTTCTGCAGCTTATGAGCTACTCTTCTCAACCAGGCATTGTCTACAAACTTTAGTTAAATGCTATTACTCCAGCTACAAACTGTTATGGATGTCACTCAAAACTGGCTATCAGCTAGACTTTGTATCTCTGATCAAAACACTGTCCTCATTTCAGCTGGAATAAAGTTATTATTTTTTTTTTCAGTGTATCTGGTATGGTGCTATGTTTTGGATTTAGGATGAGAATAATGTGGACAACACACTGATGTTTTAGTTATTGCTGAGCAGTGCTTAAACTAAGTCAAGGACTTTTCAGCTTCTCATACTGCCCCGCCAGTGAGGAGGTTGGTGGTGCACAAGAAGCTGGGAGGGGACAGAACCAGGACAGCTGGCCCATACTAGCCAAAAGGATATTCCATACCATATGATGTTATGTGCAACAATAAAACGGGGGGAGTAAGCTGGGGAAGGGAAGGGGAGAACATCTAACATTGTTTGGGGACTGGCTGGGCATTGGTCAGCTGGTGGTGAGCAATTGCACTGTGCATCACTTGTTTGTGTGTTTCTTCCACTCTCCCCCCTCTCTCCTTTTGTATTAAACTCTACTTACATCAATCCATGAGTTTTATTGTTTTTGTTGTTGTTGTTGTTGTTTGGTTGTTTTTTTTCCCCCAGTTCTCTCCCCCATCCCTCTGGGTGGGGGAGTGAGTGAATTGTTGTATGGTACTTAACTGCCTGCTGGGCTAAACCACAACATCCTTCAACTCCAATAGTCCAGCCAACTCATCTTAATGTCCACTTATCCAGCCCATATCTCACTAATTTGACCATAAAGATGTTGTGGAAGACTGTGTCAACAAACCTGCTAAAGTCAAGATAGACAACATCCACTCCTTTCCTTCATCCACAGAGCCAGTCATTTCATCACAAAAGGCAATTGGGCTAGTAAGAGAAGATTTGCCTTGGGTAAATCCATGCTGGCTGTTCCTAATGTGAGAAAAATCTCAATAATTTTCTCAGACTGGGTCTTCTGTGAAGCTATTTTATTGACAATTGCAGTGGCAGGAGTCCTGCAAGCAGAAGCACACAGTAAAAGTATATCACAACCTTATATCCCTATTACCCGACGCTTGATTCCTCTTCTGTTTCCTCATTGGCTGAGCACTACAGATTCACAAACTACTTGACGTTTATTACTCTATCATATATGTACAATTTTATTTGACCAACCATTCATTTTTTCTCTTCCTTTTTTTTTTTTTTTTCTTCCTTCTCTCATGACTAGAGGACCCATGATTTTTTTATTTTATTTTTTTTTACTGATTTCACACTGCTTGTCCTGTTTTTCTTAGCTATGCTCCTTATTTTGGGACAGTGGGATCTTCCCCTTATCTGCTTAACATACTCCCCACTGTCATTTCTGCACAATTGCTTTTGAATATGCAAGGTAGGTGGAATTTTCCACTGCAAAAACACATTCTACAGCAAAAACACAACTTTGTTTCCCACACTAATAACAGGTATGTGCTTCACATGTTTGGAAATCACTTTCAAGAGATTTTTTCACAACTTTTCCAGAATCCTTCACTACAGTAATTTATTGACCCTACAAAAGTGAGGTTCATCTCATTTGAGTCTAGAAAGCACAGCTTAGATATCTACTTAAGGAAGAAATGAAAAGTTGATTTTAAGTGCCCATTTCTCATCACTGTCTGTAAAAACAATTTGTATAAGGACGACTATGAGTGGATAGATTCTGTCATCTGCACATCTATTGTCCTTAGTTCCTATTCTTTTTGTATAATTAGGCGTGATTTGGCCTGCTTACTCATGCACAAAACAGAAACACTTTAGCAAAATTTAAAATGTGTAAGAACATTCATATCCAGTCCAAGATGACTCTTCTTAAAACAAGTTCACTGCTTACATTAAGCTGGCATAATTCCAAAACTTGCATAAATCTTAATGCAAGAACCACAGCTGTACCCTTTTCATGTGGAAAATGTTTTCCTTCTGTGCCACCACAACTTACTACTTCAGAACAGGAATAAGATCTGCGTGGATTTATAGCACCATTAGGTGCTCAATATAAAATTCTGACCCAGTGGAAGTTAATGGAAAATTTCTACCTACTCAGCCTTGCCACCTCAGTTTATCCTTGAGTTTAGAAAGCAGAAAGAGAAACTTATACAGTTCTTGATTTTTTCTAAACATACATAAAAAGTTAGAATAATCGACATATGTAGCTAGGAAAAATCACTTTGCGTTCTTTGACAAACCTAGAAAAAGAATAGTTAAAGATTCTAATTTATTAAGGCCAGCCTCACAAATTTACGAACAATCTCATATGAACATCTTCAAAAACAATAATACTAGTTTTTAATTTGAATATTCACTGTAAATATACTCAAATTTTCTAGTCTTCTGTATGTCTTCTACTTATATTAATATCAGTGACATAACTTTCATCTTTCATTATTCCAAAGTGTATGTGTAAAAAAGAGAGAGATAAAGAGAGAGGGGTGGCTTCAGCATTTACCAAAAACATCAGCAGTTGTATTACATCTCAGTGTAAATGTTCGTCAGGCTATGCTTCACCAAAAAAAGTCCTTTGATATTCACTTTTTTTTTTCTTTTTCCTTTCAATGTGTTAGATTAAAAAAAAATGGTTTAAAGCACCATGCCATTATTTTAGAGCTAAACAGTTAAATGTTTTATACAGGAACATCAAAACCATATATGCTTCACACACCCAACATTTTTAATGGCTCTCAGATAAGACAATTTATTTATGCAATTAACAACAACATGCAATTTCTAATAATTAGCCGATAACAGTTATCCACAAAGTACTTTATAGAATTGCCTTCTGAACTGCATTCATCCTGTAGGGAAGCACTGAAAATTAGACTATAAAATTACCAGAAAATGTACTGCATTAACAAGAATTTTCTGTATTTTGTTTCCCCTACAGATTTGTGGGCTTTAATACTTGTAAACATTTGTTTTCAGGGAGAGATATTAGGTCCTGTCACCTTACACTTATTCAAAGAAATAAATACTACATCAGCATTTTCTGAAAAATTATATTTAAAGTATCATTTTTCAGCAAAATATATGATGGTGTTTCATATCACTGTTTTGCAAACTGTGCATCTACCAAAAAAGTCATTAGCTTGTTCCCAAACAATGAGGAGTTTCATAAAATCATAGAACAGCTTAGGTTGGAAGGGACATTAAAGATCACCTAGTTCCAACACCCTGCCATGGGCAAGGATGCCACCCACTAGATCAGATTGCCCAGGGCCTCATCCAACCTGGTCTTGAACACCTCCAGGGATGGGGCATCCACAACTTCTCTGGACATGTCCTAGTGCCTCACCACCCTCTGAATGAAGAATTTCCTTCTACCCTCTAATCTAAATCTCCCCTCTTTTACTTTAAAACCATTCACCTTTGTCCTGTCATTATCTAATTGAGCAAACAGTCACTCTCCATCTTTTTTATAAGTCCCCTTTAAGTACTGAAAAGCCACAATGAGGTCACCCCAGAGCCTTCTCTTCTTTAGTCTGAAAAGCCCCAGCTCTCTCAGCCTTTCTTCATAGGAGAGGTACTCCAGCCCTCTGATCATCTTCATTGCCCTCCTCTGGAAAGGAGGTTTGGGGGCATTTTTAATGGCCTTATGACTACTGATTATTTTTGAGATTTCACTCTTGATCATTCCATGACAAAAAAAAGAGGACTAGAAACAGAATTTATGTGAAAGCTAAAACTTCTAAGGAAACTTCCAAGAAGGTCCGCTTTCAAGAAAACAAAAAAAATTTTTTTGGTTCTTTTAGGTTTGAACAAACACTTAGAAGAAAAAGGCCAAAAGGATGTTTACTGACCTTGATAAGCTGGTATCATTAAAGCATAAAAAGATTTTGAAATTTACATTGAAGTATTTATCTATATCTGGATAAACATTTTTGTTTTTTGTTTGTTTTTCTTCTGTGCTCTTAGATATCTACATCTCTGATCTATCCAAACTTCTGGAACTTACTTCTAAGAAAGGCTGTCAGTGTTACCTGTTGTACAACGGGGTTTACTGTAGACTAGCCGCAATACAGAGTAACGAATAGTCCTTCAAACAACCAGTTTTCTCTGTACTAAAAGACATACTAATCCAATAACACTGCAGACTTTGAAGAACATATTTATTTATTTGCATTAACACGAAAGACAGTATTAAATGCCTGGGCTGTTGTTTGCCTGAAAGCTCAGGGAGGTGGTGAAATACCATCCAGCCCTAGAAAGAACAGCCCAGATAAAGCCAAAACAAACAAACAAACAAACAAACAAACAAACAGACAAACAGGTTAATAATGAAAAAGGAAAAGAAAAAATAAAGGAAAGGAATAAAACCCCTAAACTTTACTTTGAAGACAAATGGGAATAGTGATGAGCCGTGGTAGGTAGTACGAGGAAGTTTTGAACTGGTTTCAATTAACTTGAATATTCTCTGATCTAGAAGATGTGGCTTCTGACCATATGATACAGTATCTCAGAATGGCTAAAGTAGCAAGGAGCAGTGATTATGATCTGGGGCTGGAGAGCAAAAAACATAGGGCAATGAGAATCAATGAAGAAACATATACTCAGAAAGAGAGAAAAAAAAAAAGAAAAAATGAAAGAAAAGAAAATGAAAATGAAAATCTTTGAACAATCATAGTCAAAGGAACTTAAAGTTTAAGAAAGAGTTGATAAATGTAGAGACAAAAAAAGTAAATGTCATTTTAGTTAGTAAAATTGTATTTTATAACCATATATGTATTAATTTGGAAGACTATTAATTTTGAAGATATCTTCTTTGTGCATTAGCAATATTCCTGATTTTTCTGACAATGATCAGGACTAATCTGGCTTTGGGCAAGCGGATTGAAAGCCAGGATATTCTGAAGAGGAAGTTCCCCCACTACTCTGGGAGTTGTAATCATTTCCTCTCATATGAACCTTATAAACATGTTTTACACAATAACCTTCACATTCTTCCACCAAATGCACTATTTTCCTAGTTGATAACACATCTGGAAAAGTCACAATGTGCCTGTAAGTTCTTGGGACTCCCAGAGCCTGTGCAGATTCCTTCTGAAAGTATTTCTGAATAACTCTTGTGTCATTCAAGAACATTTACT
The DNA here is from genome assembly GCF_040182565.1 of Anser cygnoides. Lineage (NCBI taxonomy): Eukaryota > Metazoa > Chordata > Aves > Anseriformes > Anatidae > Anser > Anser cygnoides. The sequence goes on from NC_089874.1 coordinate 49,504,435, forward strand.
TTTTCACTTTCCATAAATAAAGGCCAATTAAATATGAAAATGTAACATTTGAATTCACTTTAGACTTAGACCAGTAAACGACACACTGAAAAAGGTCCTGAAACCTGAAATTTGTTTGTATGACATGCACTATCTTTTGTTCCTAGTCAGTACACCAATCCTATTATGTATTACAACTAATCAAACAGGGTGAACTAGATGTGCAGGTCTTTTACAAGTGTAGAAAATGTTCCTTGTGTTGGTAACTCTAAAATAATTTTGGGTATAAATTTTCTCAATTGTCAGTCACAGAAAGTGGAATTCATTCTGTTTACTTTGGGGCCTAATATAAGATCCTTTTTCCTATAAAATGCTCCAACAAAATGGGTAGCTCAAGTAGAATCACTTTCAGCATATAATGAAGGTGTCAGTAGGTGCTCTTTCACAACATCTATATTCCTCATTATTTAAGTAAGGAGTTTAAGATTCTAACTTAGACATGACTGGTTGTCTAAATTGAATAATATAAATATTGTTGAATCATCTATCCAAACTTTGTTCTGTCAGTGCTCTAAGTTTCACCAGAAGCTGGGACACAATTAGAATTCTACATTCTAATATACAGTACATACTACAGTGTTAGCATATAGTACTCTCACAAGAAGACAAGAGAGAACTGTAGCAATGAAGTAAATTCCAGATTAATTTGACTACCACCTATCTTCTCTGAAGGTGCCCCTTTTCTGTTATTAAGAAACAATGTTCAAAGAACATCACACGTTGCCAAACCTGGACAAATAAAACTTCAGCTGTCTTACTGACAGCTTTTTTTTTAGTTAGTAACTCTTCTTACTTCTAGTCACAGATATACATGTGAAACTCTTTATTTTTTTCTGGTTCTCCTTGAAAAACAAAACAAAACAAAAAAACTAGATAACTGGCTCAATATAAATAGTTCAAGCAGCCAAATACTATCTTTTGGGGCAGATTAAGCAAATGCATGACTGGCAATTTTTTACATATACATAATTTCTTCTTCTAGACTTTTTTTTTTTTTTTTCCCTCTGAATTAAGGCTGGCATTCTTTGAGCAAAAATTAAACATGTGTCTCTCTTCCATTCTGAATAATATCTTCCATCAGGAAGAATTTGTTGATCAAGGTAAAAAATATCTTTCCTGATGGATCACTGCACAATGGCATTTCTACCATTCCAAGTTATGCTTGGCCTTATGACAGACCAAGAAATCAAACAAGTAGCAGATGCTGCTTATCACTATACTCTGTACCAGAATCCAAGATATAATATAAAGCATTCATTTCTAATGAGTTCAGCAACAACATCTTTAATCAGACTGAGTAGTATAGCAAATTTTATAGCAACTGCTCACGGAAGAGCATATGTAGGTTAAAAAAAATCTCACTAATACATGCATTGATTTTTTTGTCTTCCACTTAACATAGAGTTGTGCCAAACCCCAGTGCTATTAAGTAGTAGCTGGAATGTTACACACTATGATAATAAGATATCTTACCTGCTTCTGGATTAATGGACGTATCCCAGAATGACAAAAAAAAAAAAAAAGTAGAGATTTTCTTGTTGCTGTTTTCTTGTTGTTGTTTGTTCTTTGTCAAGTGATAATTTCTCTTTGCAAGAACTTTGGTTCCTAAACCAAATATTATTTCTACACAATGCTACATGATGGAAAATCGAAAAACTCTATTTTTGTCTGAGACTTCCATATTGATATCTGCTTTGATTCATCTTCCGTGAGTTAGTCCATTCTGATCCTTGGTACTGAAACTCTTTGCTGTTATATGTCATCCAGATTTGAATATAAGAATGATAGCAAGACTGTTTCCTTCAGAACTCACACACTCTTGAAACCAACTTTTGAGTTTGAACAGGAATTAAGAACAATTCATATTAAAATTGTTTCTCATGATAAGCAAATTACAGCTCATGGAATTTTAGAGGTTTGGTACTGATTTAGGTCTTAACCCTTTCAAACAGATGCATAAAATTTGACGTTATGAAGGTGACACAATTCAGCCCTGGTACAAAACTACTCATGATAACACTTGAGCCTGGTTTTACTAAACCTGAGGTCCATCAGTGTATAAATCTCCTCTTGTACAGTAGCACTAGTTTGTGAAGCTGCTGATCCTTCCTTTAACATTGAAGAAATGACCAGTTCTTTCTCACATGTAAATATGCTGAAGAGCAGATGATGATCTTAGCCATTTTATGCGGTTTCAACTATAAAGTTATAAAAATATAAAGTGATAAAGTTTCTACTTTATGTAAAACAACACCCATAGTTTTAACAGAAAATACATTCCATGATGAGAATAAAAATTTAAAAATCAACAACAAATGACTTTTGTATTACTACCTGTGATCTGTAATTTAAAAAAGGTATGGAAAGTAAGAGAAGTTGAACTATGAATGCAATTAAGCTATTTTTAAATAAGCATTTTCTTTTAATATAAACACATTATATATTATATCATATTATATTATATTATATTATATTATATTATATTATATTATATTATATTATATTATATTATATTATATTATATTATATATTATATTTATTATAAATAAATTTCTATTTCCATATAAATAAAAACAAATGTTTTCCAAGCCCTGCTCCAGCCAAAGTGAAAAACCTAGAATAAAACTGACTGATCAGATTGGGTGTGTCACTTACATTAGCCTGAGATGGAGAGGGAATACTTTACTCCTTCCTTTAGAATTACCCTTTCTTCAGGTCTCCATATCTAGCTCCAAGGTAACTGTAATTCGATTTCCAAGAAGTATCAATCTGATTGCCTTCTATAATGGGAAGAATGGCGAGGCAGATGAGGGGAGAGCACATATACAAATTTATTGACTTTATTAAGGCTTTGAATGCTGTCTCCCATAACACCCTCATTGACAAACTGATGAAATACAGACTAGATAAGTGTGACACTGAGGTGGACAGAAAACAGGCCGAACAGTTGGACTGAAAGTGTTGTGATCATTGTCATGAAATCTAGCTGGAGGCCAGTCAGTAGTGGCATACCCCATGGGCTGATACTGGAGCCAGTGCTATTTAACATCTGTGTGAATGACCTGAATGATGGGGCTGAGTGCACATCAGTACTGATGATACAAAACTGGAAGGACCGGCTGATATGCCAGAGGGTTTTGCTGTCATTCAGATGGACTTTTAACAAGCTAGAGAAATGGGCCAACATGAATCTCGTGAAGTTGAACAAAAGAAAATGAAAAGTCCTGCCTCTGGGGAAGAATGTCTCTATACACCAGCATCTGGGGGCAAACAACATGGAAATCAGCTTTCAGAGAACCCTGTGTGAGTCTTGGTGGTTAGGCTGACCATCAGCCAACAATGTGCCATTGCAGCAAAGAAGGTCAACATCCTCTTGGGCTGCATTAAGAGGAACACTGGGAGCAGGTCAAAGAAGGAGATCTTTCCCTTTTACTCAGCAATGGTGAGAAACATCTGTCCGGTTCTAGGCTCCCCAATAAAGACTCACAACTCTCTTGACATGGAAATACTGGAGAAAGTCTAGTGAAGGGCCACCAAGATGATTCAGGGCTCAGAGCACCCCTGTCATGTAAGGAGAAGGTGAGAGAGCTGAGACTGTTGAAACTAGAGAAGGGAAGGTTCTGGGGAGATCTTATCTGTGTGTGCAAATACCTAACTGGTGGGAGGGGTGTTTGTGAAGAAGAAAGACAGAGCCAGACTCTTCTCAGTTGCACTCATTAAAGGAAAAGATTTAATGAGCACAAACTGAAACAAAGGAAATTCCCTTTGAACATAATAAAGAAGCTTTTATTGAGAAAGTGACGGAACATTGGATCCAGTTGTCCAGGGAGTTGTGGAATCTCCATCCTGGGAAATATTCAAAACCTGACAGGACAAGATTTTGAGTAACCTGCTCTGGCAGACTCTCTGCTTTGAACTAGAGTGTTGGACAACCTCTAGAGGTTCCTTCCACATCAACTGTCATTAAATATGGGGAACTAGATACTCAACTGTACCTTGCTCCTCTTTCATAGGAGACTTGCTCAGGCACTTTTGTCTTATTTTCAGTCACATGATTTTCAAGTTGTCCTCATGTATTCTATGTATTCTTCACCTATCTTTGGTAGGACTTTTTTTTTTTTTCCTTTTTTTTTTTTTTTCCTGAGATCTGCTTCTGTTTAATTTTATTCTAGGTCTGCTTCGATCTGCTTCTGTTTAATTTTATTCTGGGTCTGCTTCCTCTCACTGTTCTTAATCCACCTTTGCAAGTCCCATGGACAATTATTTTAATTACATTCCTGATTTTTTTTTTAATGTTTACATCTAATCTGTATCTTTCTTTTCATTTACATCTGTTTGAAACTGATAACTCTGACATTAGGTAGACTTGTTACTGTTCAGAAATACCGTATTTCATTCCAGTTTTTATTTTTTTAAGTTCTCTGCAACATTTCTCCTTCCCTACTCTATTCCACTAGATCATTCTTCTTCTTCTATTTATTTTTCAATTTACGTCTCTTCATTTCTCTCCAGTGAAGGATTACAGTTCAAGGAAAATAACCCAAAAAACATCCTTAAGGGATTTTTTTTTTTTCATAAGTCCAAGGTCTTGGAAGAAACACTCAGCAGAATATGGAGCTCACAGTTATCCAAGACTCTCTGAGAAGACACAGTTCCAAAACAGATTGCCAAATTTCTTCCTGCATAAGAAATTAACTTTGTTCCTATTACTTTTCTCAACACAGAGAACAGACAGGGTATACCCAACATGTGAAATCAGGAATGTAAACTTCAGCAAACTCCCACACCACTGTGGAGAGTAAGGCTACTATGGAGAGGGAGCTTCCTGGCCACCATGGAGTGTTAGAAGACTTGCCAGAATTTCTATTTCAAGCAGCTCCCAAAGAAATGATGTCTTCAGATACTATTATCTCCAAAATATTAAACATTAACATTAAACATTAACCTTCTGGTTAGTTTACATAAAATTGAGGTTTTTTGCAACAATAAAAAAATCAACATAACTTAAATCAACATAAAAGTTGAAATTGCAAACTGTTCGGTGGTATGAAGGATTTGCCAGACTGGATCAGACTCAGAGAAATGTATCTTCTGTATGTTCTTTTCAGATAGATTGTTCTAAATTACCTGGTTATTTTGGCCTGATGTACACAAGCAAACACTCTGGGATTGCTATGACCTGGGGAAGATGCTCATGAAGGCAGTGTGGATCTTTCAAGACTATCCTAAGATCAAAATATAAAATTATCAGAACCTATTCTCAGTTATTGACACAAATCTGGAGTAAATGAGTTTATTCCTCATTTCTCCAAATTTTTATAATTATAGAATATATTGAAGACTTGGTCCTTGCTGTTGGCCTTCAGATATATAGCATAAATCACCATATAGTAGCAGATTTTTAAATATGCATTGAGATGAGTATTATGAATCAAAGAAAGAAATCTGTCCCTTATGGTTCCTGCATTGTTTATTACTGTCTTTGTTGCATTTAATGAAAAAGCCAGTAAATAATGCTGTAAGTGCAATTACTTCCTTATTCAGCTCATCTTTGAAGTTAGAAAAATTAGTTAGAGGGCTTTGTTCTTTATCTTCTACCACAGCTGCTTTTGTTTATGCCTGGTAATGTCACTGTGTACTTAAGTGTCTAGCACTTTTGGGCCTGACAGAAATGTGGAAGAGGAAAAAATGCAATGTAATATGCCACTGTTGCTTTAGCAACTGCACTTAACATGATGTTTCTTTTAGAAATGGATATTCACCTTCATAAACAGACAAGGGAAAATCTATTTTTTCTCTTTGAAAACAAACAAACAAACAAACAAAAACATTTGGAATAAAAAATAAAACACAGAAATACAGCATTTCACAAAGCATAGGTAAAAAATGCATAAAACCTATAATATCTTTATAAGAAATCACAATAGCCTACGTGAGAAATAGATATTTAAGGCTCCAGCCATTATCCTGATGACAAAGTAATGAACACAAAAGAAATGTAGTTCAAACTGGGTCATTTGGATGATTGGCATTGTATACACTAGAGTGCAAAACTAAAATTCAATTCCAGTGTGAATTCTCAGTACAGTCATTAAGTGCTCGGCTATGCAATACAACTCAGCCTCTGCCATAGTTACTTACTCTGAATACATCATATGGAAAAAGTATAATTCAGTCTTGTTTGTTGCCAGGTTCAATCAGATTACAGATAGGAGAAAAAAACATGACTCTGTAAAGTTTATCACTGACTAGTTATTTTGAAATTATTAGAAGAAGTGCGTGGGAAGACAAACTTGCAATACTAAAAGGAAAGGTTTTATCTATAAAAATGATGTGCAAAACACACAACAAAACCTCCTGACTATGTTAATAAGTATGATCACATTTGTCCATATACAAATCAAAAGGGCTTAGTGCGACTGAACTTCTTTAAGAGAGTATCAAAAAGTATCCATTTCAAGATGCCTATTGCATCTCTGTTTATTGGTTATATTTGGAAACATTTTCTAACTTATATTTAAGAGTCCTCAGAATACCTAACTTTTATAGATTGCTGAAGTTACATTTTTGCATCAAATCTACATAAGCACTCGTTACCTTAGTTATATTATTATAGCTTAAGTTTGTACTTCATTACTAACCAAACCAAAACAACAAATCCAACATTCCAAACAATTTCAGTCACCATTTCCCTGTTCGTTTTTTGTTGTTATTCTTTCTAACTAACACATCAGAGTACTGTGGTGGTTTCACACTGATGGTTAGCTAAACTCTACCACACCTCTCTCTCACTTCAACTCCTAAAAAGAACAGGGGGAGAAAATACAATGAAAAAGGACTCCACGGCTGAGATAATGACAGGGAGATCAGTCATCAATTACTGCCATGTTCAAAACAGACTCAGTGTAGTGAAAAATTAAAAGCAAACTAAAAACACCTTCCTCATGTTTACCTTCTTCTACCTCCTCCCCCTGAGCAGTGCAGGGGATGGGGATTGCAGTAAAACCATAGCACTTTGTCGTCTGTTGCTCTGTCATCTTTGCTCTCTTCCCTTGCTCCAGCATGGGGTCCCTCCCATGCAATGTAATCTTTCCTGAACTGATGCTATGGGGCTTTCTTCAAAAACTGCTCCAGTATGGGCCAATACCATGGGGTCCATCCTTCAGGAATGGACTTCTCCAGCATGGGTCCCCCACAGGCAGCAGCTCCCACTGGACCTACTGCTGCGCCTTGGGCTCGTCTCCATGGGCTGCCATTCTGGCATTGAGTCAGCTCCTGCAGGGACACTCCATGGACTGTAGCCTTCTCCATGGGCTGCAGAGTGTATATCTGCTCTGCTGCTCCACCATGGTTTTCCCCACAGGCTGCAGAAGAACTGCTCTGGCACCTGGTGCACCTTTTCCCTCTTCTTCCTTGGTGTCTGTGGGATTGTTTCTCTTTACATTTTCTCACTCCTTTCTCCCAGCTGCAGTTACTCTGTTTTTCACCCTTTCTTAAATATGTTCTCACAGAGGTGCAGCATAACTCATTGGCTCAGCTTTAGCAAGCGTATGGTGCCCTTTGGAACCTGCTGGGACTGGCTAAGGGGCAGCTATAATATTCTCACAAAGGCCACCCTTGCAAAAGGCCCGCCCTTCCCCCTGATGAAACAAGGGAAAAAATGAGTCTTAGTGTTACATCTATTAATTACTTAACAATATTTTTTCCTGATGTCTATTTCACTGCAGTTAGTCAACATGCAGTGCAGAATTTTTTCCTAATGAAACTTGCATCTCTGCTACATGTTGGTGCAATATTAAGGGCTCGCTATCAAAGGTCCATTTAAGACCATTGTTCATTCATGAGTTAGAACTGTTCAGCTTGGATGACGGGAAAAAAACAGACATCTGGAAATAATTCACAGGGTATTCTGGAGGAAGAGTTACAACCTCTGAAACCACCTTTGATGCTCAAGCAATATCAAAAGTTCTGTGTTAGATTGTCCTTACTTTTTTGATAAGTTTCTTTATCCTCTCTCTCCTCAGATTTTTTTTTTTTGCAGTTTTTTGTTTACCTCACCTATGCAAAATTAACCTACCACAACATAAAAAGGAATAGTATTACACTACTTGCATAAGTTAATCATGATATAAAAGGGAAGAATAAATGCAAAAATCTGTTATATATGTTTACTATTATAAAAGAAACAAAATTGCATTCTGCACAGCTCAGTAAAGCAAATCTGTCTTTTCACAAGCCCAAGACTGCATCAGATAGAACTAAAATGGTTTTATATTACCATATTTCCCTGTATATAGCCTGCTACTCAGATAACCTACACCTACTTTTGGAAAATAAATTCTCATACAACCCACATTGTCAGATAACCTACAACTGTCTCCTCCTTTCCCTCCCAAGGAATCTATGTATCTAGCAAATTCCCCTGGAGGTTTCCTGTTGCAGTGGAAAGGAAATGGGGAAGGAATGTAACAGAAGTACAGGAGGTGATGGGTTTTAAATGGAAAAAGAGTAAGTTATGGTGAATCAGAGGCTTAGAGAGGACAATAAGGAAACTATTGCTTTTCCCTGTATTGGGAAAGAAGGAACTCTGAAAACATTTTTTTTCCAGTTTATATTACGAGCATTTACGTACAACCCTGATTCTGAGAATGGCATGTGGGTCCTTATGCCCCTTATGGGTTTTATTTTTGTTATTATTATTTTAACAGCTTATCCTTGGGTTCTAACACTCAAAAATATAGAGCTTCTTTACCAGCTACTTCACCCATTGCCTTTCAAACCTCATAACATTGCAGTCATATTTTCGAACTTGAAAATAAACCAAGTACGCTGTAACATTTCCCAAAACAAATAAAAATCCTGCTATAATTTGTCAAATAAAAAAATAAAGACAAATACTGAAAGACACCATTACCTTCTGTTGGTAGTGGACATTACAGGCACGAAGTAGAGCATGGGTTAACACTCATTACTTCATTGTGTATAGCATGCACCAAATCCAGTCCTATGAAAACACGCAAAGTTGGAAGCAAAGGGATATTCTTAACAAACAAAAGTGCTTATACCTGCAGAAGGGGGAGGTATGGAGGAGAGAAAAGGAGAAGTAGGAAGAGAGAAAGAAATAAGTTTAATGAAACCATCAGGGCTTGCAACAAAACTGAGAAAACAAATTATGTTCTTCCCCATAATCTTTTTCTTCTCCCATTGCATCCCCTTTTATGTGCTCTTCATGTCTTCACCAGGCTGAAAGCAATTTGGGGCAGGACCAAGTAACAAATTGTTATATGCAAGTAAATTCAGATTGTTATATTCATGTAAATATATATATAATAATAAGATATAAATGTAACAACAAATTAATAAAAAGAATAACTGTAATAAAAAAGAATCTGCAGCTTCTACCACAAGATCTGAAGACCAGTGGACACATCTTTTCTCTATATATCCAATAATTGGCTTTTGCTATGTGGCTGAAGGCAACCGCCATCCCCCAGCACAAGAAGGATGCGGATATATTAAAGCAGGTCCAGAGGAGGGACACAAAGATGATCAGAGGTCTGGAGCACCTCTCCTATGAAGAAAGACTGAGAGAGCTGGGGATGTTCAGCCTGGAGAAGAGAAGGCTCTGGGGAGACCTCATTGCAGCCTTAGCAGGGGAGCTATAAACAAGAAAGAAAAACAACTTTTTTTTGCTCAGGCAGACAATGATAGGACAAGGGGGAATGGTCTTAAACTAAAAGAGGATAGATTTAGAGTAGACATGAAGAGGAAATTCTTCACTGTAAGGGTAGTAAGGCGCTGGAACAAGTTGCCCAGAGAGCTTGTGGATGTCCCATCCCTGGAGGTGTTTGAGGCCAGGCTGGATGGGGCCTTGGCCAACCTGATCTAGTGGTTGCCTCTCTCTGCCTATGGCAGGGGGGTTGGAGTTAGACGATCTTTAATGTCCCTTCCAACTCAAGCCATTCTATGATTCTATGATCTATAAACTGCCTATGTCTGATGTCAGTCTCACTTTACAGTCTCACTGGTAAGTAAATGATTTTTGTGTTAGCCATACACCCATTTATCTTTCAGACACTAAATTAAATGTTGCACTCTTTATATCAGTTTACATCAGTGTTAACCCCAATAAAAGCAATGATCTAACTTTTGTAGGAGGACAGAGTTTGGCCTTGTATTTTCTTTCCTTTCCAGTTCAGAAGGGAGAAAGCTGCACAGCCTTCCTGGTGCAATGATAGTTTCTGGCATGTTACTAGTCTACTAATTTCATCTCAGGTATAGTATAACTTTTTATGTCAAATTTGAAACCAAGGTGTCAATAATCTCAAATATCTAAATAATAAATTAATTCCAGAATTATATCTATTATATCTACAACATCTATAGTGGTGTGGAGGGATTCAGATGATATCAAAACTAATACTTGTGCTCAGAAAAGTGGACATAGTTATTTGTAGCCACTCAAGACCTCTCATATGTAGTCAGTTTACAACTACAATGTTGTACATTCTGACTACCAACACTGAATCTCCACATTTTCACATCTCCACAAACAACAGAGCTTCCAGGTGTGGAAATCCATCAGTGACACTTGGGCAATTTAAATCACCTTTAACGGCAGTGTAAGGTAAACAATTCTATTGACAATGAATAGGATTAAATAAATAAATAAATAAGCCCAGTGTCTCTTAGATACATTGGTTTTGCCTGGGTTAAACATTTTTCTTACAGATGCCACAAGGGATGACTACATAAATAGGGAATAGAAAGAAGACTTCGCTTTGACATCACATATCACATTAACACATTATAGAAAAGAATCAAAGGAAATTAAACTACAATGTGTAATAGCACTGAATTTCCTCCCAATATAGTCAGCTTACTATGTAGTAATATGTATACATACTACTTATGTAGTATTTCCTCAGTATAGCTGCTGAAAACTCCAGCAAAAAGATAACACATCTGTATAATTTATGATAAAAGAGAGAGTTTACTTCCAAGCTAATTGGAAGCTACATATTATCTATTTATTAAATAGCAGTATATATTTTGATTATTATTTTTTGCTGTTGTATTTGTCAGAAAATGGTATTTTTTTTCTTTAATAATGGGAAGGGTAGGGCTGTGTATGTATGGTACTTACATTATTTCACTGTAATTTGATATTAGTTCAATGAACAGAATTACTGTCTCTGCACTCGCTACTTGGATTTTATTGTTCAAGAAAGCATGTAGATATGAGAATGACAGAAGAATTTGATTTTACTGTATTGGTTTAGGAATAGACCTACAAAAACTGTGTGTGTTTTTCTTCCTTATGGTGACAACAGCCTTGAATTAGCCATATAAAAATGCAAAACTCCTTTCCAGGAAAGAATAAATAACTCTTTTTGGTCCTCTTTCCAGGGAGAATACTCTGAATTATGGTGCACTGTACATTGTATGTGTGAAGGAGTAGGAGAAACAGTAAAGGGAAGCTAGGACTTTTTCTTTTTTTTTTTAATTTTTTTTTTTTTTTGACTGGTTCAAGCTTTAATGCTGAAGAGTTTTAGAATACTCAGATGCTAACCAAGAAGCCATGAAATTCTACATTTGGGAATTGTACAAATTTCAAGGTAATTTCTTAATTATATGCCATGTTATCAACACCTAAACCTCTCCTGTACCTAGCTCTTAGATTGACACCTCCAATGGGACTTGGCTGTTCCGAGCCTTCATGCCACAATGGCTGGTGGTACAGCAACCCTAAACTGAAGTTGTTTGACTGTACCTGCACCTTTCCTAATTTCTTCAACCTGTTCTTAAGCAAGTAAAGTCCCAAGGATTCATGTATAAAGTATGAGGCAGTTCACAGTGGAATTCATAAAAGGTGGAATAATGAAGAAGGAACTGTCAAGAGACAGCAAGCAGCAAATTCTGAGAACATGCCTTAACATATGGTCACTATAGTTAGTACTTCCCTCCTTTGGAGTTTCCTAGCTATTAATCTTTCACTGGAATCAGATAACCAAAACACTAAAACATTTATCTCCAAAACTGAGTGGGAATTATTTGTTTCTTTTAAACTAGTGCTGCTGTAAAACACATAATAGAGCTATTGTCCAAAGTGGCACAAGGTGTCATAACACAGGACTAGAGCATCCCTCATGCCTTTGTCACATCATGAGTTTGTCTAAGCTATCCTTTAAGATCGTGTCAAAAACTCCATCCTAACTTAAATTTAATAGCACTGAATTTTACACCTGTTATTTAATTTCTATCCATGTATGCAAATTTTTGTATATATAAAAGATTGCTGACAGTTTTCCCTCTGCTCTTTTTCTTCCAGATGAAACAAACCAAATGCCTTCCATCTTTTCTCAAAGTACAAATTTCCTAGCAATTGAGTCAGTCTTGTAGCAAACTAGTTTGTCTGGTCTGTGCACATCTTTTGTGCAATACTCATATCTGCAGATGATATCAGCTAAGCCTTTTTCTCCAATTCAAAGAAGGGTGAAGAAACTACTCTACATTGTGGTTTTTGGAAGCCAGTATTATATTCCTTTTTCTGCAACTATATGAGTTAGATTCAGTTTCTTGTCTTTATCTGATCCCTCTGACTCTTTTGACAGAGCTACTGATTAGCCAGTTCTCCTCCATTCTATATTATCTAATGTAGATATCCCAAAATATATTATTTCCCTTGTAACCCTGATGAACTTCATCCCATTTCTTCTGTCACTTACCATTTTTTTGAGATCAATTTTGAATTCTAACATCATTCTCCAACATACTGAAGAATGTCTAGGAGACTGATTTCAAATTAATATTTAAGAAGTACTTTTCACAGTGGCAGTAATTATAAAGGCACTGGTTATTACATGAAATTCAGTAACACAAGTGATGTTATTTGCAGGTGAAATATAGTATCACAGGAGACAGGAAGTCCTCTTCCCCTTGTCCTTTAAATATGCTGTAGTGGTAATGTTTTCATTTGTTGTGGTAATTTTGCAGAGTCCAATATTATCTTTAGGTGACACAAATGGAAGGTGGGATTATTTTCTCAATCACTGGCAGAGTGAGACATTTATGGGTAGGTGCCTATTCAGACTTTTCATCACCTGCAGAACCTAGGCATTGAAAATCTATGCGTATGTTCTCCTTTTTAATCTCTGACCAGAGAGTTCATCTTTTTACTTAAACACTTCTCCTTGAGTGCTGGCGTCCATGTCCTGCAGCTATAATATTTACTGTAGATGTCAGTTATGTTCATGGGGAAAAAAGTGCAAGTGTATCTAGTTAAATTATGATCAGATAGTTAATTTATTTGACCACATATACTGCCCAATATTAATTATGTTATCATTGTATGCATAACCATGTTATTAAATATTCATTACTTCTATTAATTTATAGTGTTCTAATCTTTGTATTTTCATCAACTCAATGATAAGCATTTGCTTACTTTAAGCTACAAATACAATTTATATGAAGTGATATAAGCATGAGGATTCTTTAGCAGAATAGATTTTCTGAACCATATGAAAACTAATAACAGTTGGCACCTGACTTAGAAGTATTCATGACTTTGTAAGGCTGTGTACTAAGCTGAAATTCCATTAATTTTTAAATAATGGGGTCAAATTATTTCCTAACTCCTCTGAAATCAATGGATCTAACTGTATACATCTGAACGTGGCAGAATTGGATGCCATTTGACGAAGCAACACAGATTCCTTACTGCTAGTCCAATATCACCATAGTAAATTCTTCACTGGCACTATTTACAGTCAGAAGAAATTAACACTGTTAAGAAGTACTGCAAGTATTGATATGCCCAATATACAACATAAAGAGACATCAGTTTGAAGAAAGTGCAGTGTGAGAGTCTGCCACAGCTGGAAGCTTCCCTTTGCTGATAAGTTCTTAAAATAAACATGGTAAAAGAAGCAGGTTTTTACTGTGACTGATAATGTGGTTGGTTGGTTGGTTGGTTTTTGTTGTTGTTGTTTGCTTGTTTTTTTTTTTTATTTTTTGTTTTTGTTGCACTGCTAAACATAGCAATTGTTTTAATAGCCATAGCTCACAGCCACCCCCTCTAGTGCTAATTATCAATGGAGGAAAGAAAATAATTAATTTACATTAGTGTATTTGTCTTACTAACCATTACTAGTAAAACAAAGATGCAAAATTCAAAGAATTTTATGAAATAGCTGATTTCTCACTCACATCCATGTTTTCTAAATACAATTGCAGAGAAATATATATAAATATGAACACATGTAAATCATAATATTGTCATGATAAATGTTGATTACTTGATTCCGTACGATAGCAGTAACAGTGCCTAGAGGCTATGGAAACAAAACGTTGCAAATAACTGAATCAGTTGCAACAGGACTGATTTTAAGGTGAGACCTGGATATGAGATATTAATTAAGATAAAGCTCCAAGTACCAGTTGAGATTCTTGTTTTGCCCACAGGAACAAAATGTAAGGAGTCCAAAGCCATGTTCTATAACCTTTTCATGTTATACAGTAATTACATCCTTACCTAAGTGTGAACATAGCAGCTATGAATACCCTAGCAATTCTGCAGTTATATTCAATGTTTTCAAGCAGGCACTGAAACCACATGTAAATTCAGTTTCTTCATTTTCAAAACAGATAAATCCTTCATAACTGCATTTCTCTGTATCACATTGCAATGAAACTAGTAAGTCTAAGTGTCAAACAGAAAAAAGATTGTTCTGCAACCAGTACTAATTTATTCAGGCTAACCTAATATTGTGCTCTTCCCTCAGGTGGATTTTGACTCAGTAACATCCTGATCCAGTTACATGATTCCTGGGTGGTTTAGCTGCCCCACCTCAATAACCTCTTATATGCTAATGAAATCTACTGAAAAGCAGGCTTTAAGGTCACAGGAAAAGGTACTTTTAAGGAGTGGAAAAGGAAAAGGGGAGGGGGAATCTGGCAAGATTTATCATGCCAAAGATTGTAAGATTTTCATTCCAAATACTAGGATCTGGTTAAAAAATCTCTTCATGATCTCTGACACTACACTTTAGATTTTTGAAGTACATCTTATTTTATAAATAGCTTACCTGATTAATTTCAGTTTCATTCCATCTGTGTAGATGCATTCTTTCTCCACTGTAAACATGGGGTCTAGGATGAAAAACAGACTTTTGAGTCACCAGGACAGTCATTTACCATCATTATCAACTATATTACTTAAAATTTTTACATAGCTCCCTCTCAAAATCATTTTTATCTCATTGCCCTAGCTAAAAGTTATGTCATTTGTCTTAGTGTTAGAATCTCCTTTCCTATTTCCAGACTATTTATTTCTGGGCATTCTACATCTCTATCTCTCTCTTTTGTTGTTGTTGTTGACAGGATAGTACTTTTGCTTAAGTAACTTCTTTTTTCTTTTTTTTTTGTCTAACACAAAATTTGTAGATGACAGCCTGCATCTTTTCAACCTCTTTATTACTCTGTTGAACATCTCTTAGTTTTCATAGATCATCTATTTCGATTCAGTACTAGTAGTAGCTTATCTACACGTTTTTAGTTTGAATTCTTTTTTCCTGAGCATGAGTAATGACAGCTTTAAGCTTTATTCTAGACGAGGTTGCACATAAGCTTTGTTGCATGATGTTAACATTTCTCCATCTCAAATGGATAAACCCCCACTCATCTTTAAAAGTAATACTTGCCTTTTATGCAACTACACTATGATTAGCTTATAGCCAGAACATCCTGAAAATCAAGTTTAATTTTGTATTGTTGGAAGTCATCTCATTAAGACTATTAAATCCTTTCTTTTCCCCCACCTCTCCTGGGTTCTATGTGCAAAATCTTCGAGACTGACAGTGTCTCACAACATTTTGCTCTCTGCAGATTTGATTAGTGCAATCACAGTATTTTCCCTATGCCAAAAAAGAAACTATTGCATAAATTCATTCTCCAAACCAATCCTTGCTTCTACTAGGAAATTTATTCTCAATAACTGTCCATTTAGTACAGCTACTAGTAGACTTTCCTACAACCAGATTCTTAGATATTTTCTATTTCTTTTAATTCCTATCTTCAGCTCTGTTGTTATTTTCCACGTAATTCTGCATTAACCTGTCAGATCAGTCCTCTAAAGGCTCCAAAGGGATTACTAGTTTCCTTTCTGCAAAATATAACTTATTTAATCAGAAAGGCTAGATTGGGAAAATCTGCCTTTGATGAATCATTGCTTTATTTTATTCTGTTCTAATTTCTATTGAAACCTTTAGTTTAACTCACTATTTCCTTAAAATGTCTTACAATCACGCACTTTCTGACAGTAAGAATCTGAGAATCTTCATTGCAAAGCTGTCCTCCAACCTAAGGATAACATTAACAAGAACCAGAGGAATATCTTTCTCTTTTAGTCCTTCCCATTTGTTTATTTATTTATTTATTTATTTTTCCTGCTAAACATAATTTATCCTATTTATTCCATTAATTCTTTCTTTCTGCAGGAGTAGCCATAGTGCTGTTGATATGCAATGTTACCACAACACTTACATGCATCTTTTCTAAACACAGTGTCCTTGCAAATCCCTGTACCATCTATGTCTGCTAATCCATTATGCTTCCATTACCACTGTTACACCATTTCAGAACAGTTGTTCTCATTCCACTGTAGTGGTTCTTAAATTTTTTTTACAGTAGCACAAAAAAATCTGTTTGACTTATTGAAGTATGAAAGACTAATCTGTGATAAATAATAAGACATTATATAATTTGGAAGTAAATTCGGATTAACGCATATAATTTATTTCCCAAATTTTCATCTGAGATGTAAAACAATGAATTCCTGCAAACTACTGTATAATATTTTATGCAGTGTCAGGTGAGTGGTTTTGGCAGACTTAGTAACTGCTCTGTCATACAAACTTCCCACTCAGGCTTAGACTTCATCAGTATTATCTTTCTTCAAAGAAATTTCTGGCAGAAACAAACACTATGCCTGTTACTATGACTCAGTGCTGATCCATAACTCTGAAAGATTCCCCATGACAGTTTGCCAATGAAAATATGTCAAAGCTAGGCTGTGTTACCCATGAGCTATGGTCAGAAATGACAGCAAAAGGAATTTTATTCACTTTATAAAGAACAAACATTTCAATACATTTACTACTTATTTACTTTCTATGTTTGAGTGATATATTTTGACCAAAGAGAATAATTTAATCAAAAGTAAAGCCACTATTAATATTATGTCCTCAAACATAGTACTGTTAATTTTTATAGAAAACATGAACACATACAGAATGTTATACAAGTATTCTTATTTTTTTATTGTTATTTTAACTTTTCTTTGATTAAACTGTGTAATAATGTTTGGAAAGAGAACCAACTCAAAACAGTTTTATTTCACAAAACTACTGCAATTTTCTTTGGTAGATTAAATCTATTTTCTATTATTAAAAATTTAAAATTGAAAAGCTACTCTGTCCATAGTCAAGCTTTCTAATCTACAGCAATAATCACAATCATTAGTATCTAGTAATTCATAAATATCCCTTTAAGATACTATTTGATATACCATATAGTCTTGTGGGAAACAATCGGGATACTCTGACTCAAAAAAAAAGAGCTAAATATATTACAATAAATTTGCTTTCTCTGGGTTACTGAAATGGAAACCTATGGGATGTTGAACAAGAAAACTGATACCACTGCTTATCTGTCCAAAAGCTAGTGGTGTTAGGAAGCCCAGTAATTGAAAAATGGATAGTACTGATATTTGAACCTTTTTATATAACCTTTGAAGTGTAAGCCTTTTGGGGAATAAATTGCTTTTTGTAACAAGAACAATGTCAGATCCCATATTTAGAAACCATGCACTTAATTCATTTTCAGATAGAGAAACTCATGTTGTCTCGTTGGGAAAAACACTGCAAAATGGATTAAGCTTCACCCTGGAGAGATGATAACCTAATATAAATAACTGCAGGCTGATCTTTATTAGTTACTGAACAGATATTGCCAAATAGGACAGGCGACCTTCAATGATGATTGATCTAGGATAAGTCATCAACAGCCCTGTCTCCAGAGAGTAACTTTGGGGCATTTTGGAATTATACTGCTCTTCTTATTTCGGGGTAGACACTAACACTGAGTAAGAATAAGTACATCTTCTTTAATAGCAAGGTCTAAAGCTAATATGGGGGCAGAGTAATGACAACTTATTCTAAG
Source organism: Anser cygnoides (assembly GCF_040182565.1). Taxonomy (NCBI): domain Eukaryota; kingdom Metazoa; phylum Chordata; class Aves; order Anseriformes; family Anatidae; genus Anser; species Anser cygnoides. The sequence continues at coordinate 49,522,696 of NC_089874.1, forward strand.
GTGGGCAACTGCTAAGTATCTGCTAGAATTAATCATATAGGATTGGGTCTTCATTGGACACCCGAGTCAGTCACAACTTCCCATGCTCAAAGGAGACATCCTAAACACTAATTCCTAAAACCCTGACATGATGAATGATTTTATTTTTTTTAACTAACACTAGGTGAATTAAGTATTACTATTATCTAGTCTAGATGTCTACCTATCCCAGTGCACTGGAATTGACATCACATGAATTGAAGTAACATAGATTCATGTTGTATTCTTTCCTCAGATTCTTGTTGGATGGGAAGTAAAATTTCCTTGGTTTGAAAGTCAAGACTGAAATATAATTGTAGCTGTATTGATTTCAAAAGATACTGCATTCCAGTGAGGATCAGTAAGTTCACTTACAAACAACATTTAATTATTCTGCTGTAATAACCATATTAAACAATAAATATTGACACTATGAAGAGGCAACACAAAGTGCTATGTGAGATTTCATACTAAAGAGCTATACTGATTGTGTGTGGAGTTCACCGAGTAAAATGAGAAGAGTAATATCTACCAGTGAAAATTGTGGAGCACCTAGCACACAGTAATATATATAGGTTCAAATCAAACAACAGATCTTGAGTATTAGCAATACAAAGATCTAGACAGAAAAAGCTAGACTATGGTTCTATCACACACATATTTTCAGTATTTGCACATACACACTGCATAACTTATTTGTGCACAGACATTTTGAAACTTGAGGATGCCAGGTTAGCTGATGGATTACTGCCCAGCCTTCAGCAGGCTATGGTTTTCTACACACCAAGGATTCAATATAAAAATAATACTTTCCTGTAACATTGAACTACTCCTTACTTGTGCAGCACTATGCTTGCTCAGAGCTTGGTACAAACAGAGAGTAGCAGCAAACAACTGATATTCCAGAAATTAGTAATCTACTGATCTAGGAACTTTTATGTTTTTTCTCTTCTAATTTGAATGCTTTGGTTTCATTTCAGTGAGTACAGAGGAATTTTACCTCTTTCTGAAACACTTGCACACTTATTTTTCATCAGTTTTCCTCTTAATATTTCTTTACCTTTTTCAGGTGATAAAACATTTTAAAACATTTTGTCTTTTTTTTTTCCATTTATGAAACAAAATAATTATTTTTTCTGTTTTGTAGATTTTAAAAGTCACAAACTCAAAATAACCCATTGCATTTTATGTATAATTAATGATATTAATGGTCCTGAGTTGACACCACATATGAGTTACATGTTTCTACATGCAGTTTAGACGTTATTATAACATTGGAATATTGCATTAGTATTAGAATAACAGGGTATTAGATTAGCTTGAAAATAGCATTTACTAGTCAAATACTCCACTGATTTTATGTTCTTAATCTCTGAATTCACAAAAGTAGTTAAGGTTTTGCTTGTCTCTGATTTAAAAATCTGAGTGTTTCTTCATATTCTGTTATGAAATACAGTGATGAACCCTCAATGATGTCCATCTATCTCATGCAATATATGAATTATCAACAGGAGATGCAACACCAGAAGGACAATATTATTTTTTACAGAGGTCATAAAGGAAAATATTTCCAGTAGTAGAAATTAATAATTTTAATTTAAAAACAAAACAAAATTATAAATTAGTGTTTCTGGAGTAAATAGCTTAATACCTCTTTCAGTGCTAAATCCATGTCAGGTGTTATTCCAACAATTAATCTGTTAATTTCTACATGACAACCATGACTAAATTTTCTAACTAAAGTAGCCTTTTTTATTTATTTATTTATTTTTAGTGGATATGTTTATGATAATATAATTTCTAGTAATTTCTGATTAAAATCTATTGATCTACCTTATTTCTCCTTTGTCCAGTATTTTGTCAACATATTCCTTATGAATACTGGGCCAATTGATTTGGATTAGCATACCTTTTTTTTTTTTTTTTTTAAAGCCACTGCTTTATGTTTCATTTTGTATTTTGTGCTCTAGTAACATCAATGCTTTTCTACATTCTCTTCATGCTTTAGACGCGGGTGTGCCGTATGAATCCCTCACTTTGTTTGCTTGCTTCTTCAGGAACTGTTATTGTGAAGTTAGTGAAAAAAGGTCAGGGTGATTATTTAGTGGGAAAAATCGAATCTACTGGAACTTTATTGCTTTCCTCTAAGAAATCTGACTTATTTATGACATAAGGCATTTTCGGGCACCTGATAGGACTTCTTTTTTTTATGATACTTCTCCCTTTGTGTAAAATTGTGCTATAAATGATATTGACAGTGTCATACTGTAGTACTGTATTGTTTTTAAGTTGCATTGTTTCAGCAATTTATAGTCAAACAAGCCAAAGCTGTGACTGTCTGCCCTACTTGCAAAGTTGTAGGTCCTGGTCTTAAATTTTTCAATGTATATTAGAGAAACTTTTAGCAGAGACAATTTTAGCATAGCCCAATGGAAGGTGTACTTTTAATTCTGGTTTGAATCTATTGCTCTTCAACTAGACACAAAATTGAGAGGCATACAGATGTGTAGAGATAAGGTTATGATTGGGATATTTTTCTTAAATAGGTGAGCTTATTTACCACACTGCCCCAGAGAGCTGTCTGACAAGCGGTATACACTAGACACACTTCTGAAAAAGAGATGAGAACATCTGAGTTGTCCACTCCCTAAGAGATATGAAATAAAAAGTAGAGACTGGTTCTCTGACCTCCAAAGAAATAACCAGGTAGCAGCTACTTGGAGGTTACCGGAAAAGGATAATTTGTAGTGCCTTCAGCAGCAGTAATGAGTTAAAAGGGTACTTTAAGGCCTTGTTGGACAGAATTATCTTCAGACTCTCAAGCAGTATTATTTTAACTCGTAATACTGAAATTGATTAACATACTTTTCCTTGCATCCCTCAAAAGCTAGACAAGTTAGCTTTATCTCTTGATGTTTGCACCTATCAAAATTCCCTGAAAGCCTTTGACTCTACAACTCCAGTTTTTTAACTCCCACAACAGATCCTTGAGCAAACTGTCCAGAGGTTTTAAGAGCTCTTTTGTGCACACCCTTCAAGAATTTCCTCAGGTTACAGTTTGTCATAGCGTTGAATGCCCTGTACATCTAGGTTTGAAAAAAAATCACCAAGATTTAAAAAATTGAGGAAGGATTTCATATGCAAAAAGAAACCATGCAGGTTATTCACAGAGTTACTGAGGAATCTCTTTAAAGCCCTGCTCAGAGTTGATTGCTTAGAGAATTATTTTTTATATTTTACTCTTCTGGTTAAATCCAAGTGACTAGTTTTCCTTTTTTTTTTTTTTTTTTTTTATAATTTATTGAAATATATTATGCAGTCCATGTTTACTGTTATTCAGTAATTTCCAGATAAAATTAGTTGTTTTCCCTTTAAGCAGCTGGGGACTTTCAACTTCCAGGACACAGAAAAAGCCTGTGACCCAAATATTTAGCTGGTTCTTTTACATATAATAACTTATGATTATATTTTTTTCAAATCAGACAGCTTTCACCTATATGAGGGTGGGGCCTTACTAGAAAAACTGTAGCATTTACAGTGGCAGCCTCGCGTATATGATGTGTTTAATGTAAGGAGGAAGAGACTGCACTATTTAGGAATTTGTTCATCACTGTTGCAGCTATATCCTGTCCTATACTCTTCTGTTTGTAGAGATACTGCACTGGATTATATCGACCTTAATTGTCATAAAAATTCCTTCTGGCTGATGTTATTAAAAGTGGAATATAATAAACAAGCCTATCTTGACTCACTACTCCTTCACCATTGCATAAGTTTGTTCTAAGAAGTTCTGGAGAGGTCTGTACTGACAGAGTGTGCAAGATACTTCTGCCAAGTACAAAACCTGTTTTGAAGAGGATTTGAGAAAGGACAAAAAACAGCAAGGCAATTATTAAGCAGCTGCCTGTTGTGTGCAGAGAAGACTGTGCAGAGTTCTGTATCTTACAGCCATTTGCAGGATAGTACAGCTGTTTTTTGGATTCCAAAAATTATTACGCACCGTAATGTTATGAGAGAAGTGGGATTCTTGGCATCTCAAAGGAGAATCCCAGAACTTTATGGGATTACACCCTACAGGTTAGGTGTGCTATACTGGATTTGGCTTTGAACAGAGGCTTCTAACATAAATGTTACAGCTTTTCTGTAAAATTTCTGGTTTCATATTTGGTTTCTAACATACAGTTATTTAATATTAAAAAAGTAGTTTCTCTGCATGCTAAGCTTAATTGACTCAGTAGTCATTATTATAACTGGATTATCATTGGCTCAATGATAGTTTTTGAAGGGGTAGCTGCATAAATGCTTGATCATTTTTTCAAGCCATTAAACACTCTGGGCATCAGCCTCTTAACAGTAATTCTGACACGTTTATCTCAGCTGGGTTTGCAATTCTTCTTTGTTCAGGGTTTGTGATCTGTATATACAGTAGATTTGGGGAGGAGAAAAGAACAACAATAATAATAACAACAACACAAATGAAACAAACCACCACCACCAGAAAATAAAAAATAAGAAAATCTCCTTCCAAAGGAAGAAAGAAAAAAGGGAAGACAGACAGACTTTTCCATCACAAGACAATCCTCAGTGGCTAAGAAGTAAAATATTCTCCTTAAAAAGCAATTATGTTTTTGTTCATTAAGTCTGGACACCTGGAGTAAATTTTTGTTTCAAATTTGTAGGCACATTATTACGTTTATTTTTACAGGTTAGATAAGACTGTTCCTGTTGGTCACCCTTAGTATAATTACCCTCAATTTACTCCCAACCTTTAAAAATCAAGAATCTGATGTAGCCCATATCATGAACAAACACAAAGAAATAAGGTCAATCTTTTTACTACACCTTTAGGTTAACAGAATGCAATACTAATTTTAAAATTTCCCAACAAATTCTGTAAATAAGTTTTGAAATTCCATAAAAACAATTACCACTTAATGCTTCTGGGATGTAGAAACCCTTTTAATTGTCCTTAGGTCCGTTTGATTTCCTTTTGGTAAGATTCGACAGGCTTTTTCCTCTATTAGCAGATAAACAACAAACATTTGACAACGTATGTCTAAAACTACTGGGATAAACTCGTGCAGAGCTTTTTCAGACCCCCCCCCCGCCCCCCCCAAAAAGGGAACAAAGGGAAGAGCACGGATGTGTAATCGGACCTTATGTCTCTACCAAAGGAACAATACAGAAGAAACGTTTCCTGAGGCAGCAGGGAGTATTTCTTCTAGAACTGGGCTCACTCTCCGCTGAGCAAGAAGTTCAACTTTTCTTTCCAGTGGTGCTGTCCCCCCCGGCGGCTCAGCTGGCAGCACGCAGCCTGCAGCCGAGGAATGCTGGCCTGGCACGGCCGCTCAGAGCAGCGCCGAGTCGAGCCAGCAGTGGCATAATCTACTAATGGCTTCTTTTCATTTCAGCCCTCCCTGAGAGACTCAGTGGCAGATTGTAGACTCAATTACTCTCATGTCAGGTGATTATCCTAGGTCTTAATGTAATCTTCCATTCACACATACCATATTTCAATTACGGCAGCTATGAAACAAGCTGTGTATTCAAATCACCAATCACCTTATCACTGCTGAACAATGTCAACTGTAAAAAACGCCAGCTGAAGGCAATTACACATGTGTTGAGAACCGATTATGATTACTCTCTGTGGTATTTGTGATGAGCTGGGGAATGTTCTGAAAATTTAATTTAATGACAATATGCTTGCTGTACAATCCATAATACCTCCTGAATCCAGCATGGGGCTATTAAAACTGATAGGAGCATATTATCACCGAACTGAAAAGCTGGGTTGGGATGGTTGCTGGATGTCTCTACAGGGAATGATAGGTAATTTCTCCACATATTTCTAACGGCTGAGGCAGACAGCTTCCAGTTCCAGCTGCACTCTGAAGGTGGTCCCTTCCCCTCCCTCTCTCCCTTGCAGAGCTGAGTTAAGGTGTTTTACCATACTTACTGCAGAGGGAAGGGAAGGGAAGGGAAGGGAAGGGAAGGGAAGGGAAGGGAAGGGAAGGGAAGGGAAGGGAAGGGAAGGGAAGGGAAGGGAAGGGAAGGGAAGGGAAGGGAAGGGAAGGGAAGGGAGCATGAGGATAAGCATGAGCATGGCTGTGTCCCCAAGGTCTCCAGCAGAGTGCTGTTTCCTCTGTGGGACTTTTCCGACCTCATTAAGGTCAGGTCCTTTTCCGACCTCATTAAGGTCAGGTCCTCTTCCTTCTCTTCCTTCTCTTCCTTCTCTTCCTTCTTCTCTTCCTTCTTCTCTTCCTTCTTCTCTTCCTTCTTCTCTTCCTTCTTCTCTTCCTTCTTCTCTTCCTTCTTCTCTTCCTTCTTCTCTTCCTTCTTCTCTTCCTTCTTCTCTTCCTTCTTCTCTTCCTTCTTCTCTTCCTTCTCTTCCTTCTCTTCCTTCTCTTTCACCACCCTCTCCTCTTAGGGTGGACTTCACAGAGCCAAGGTGCTTTAACCGGCAAGGAGGAACAGACCATTTCTAGAGAGACAGAGGCCAAGTGCCGCTGACTGCACCCTCCCCACTTGGTTCTGTGAGGGACCAGTACCCTGGCCATGTCCTGCCCTGCCTGTCCGGGGTCTTCTGTTGTTAGTCAATCACTTTGTCCAGCACAGCCCACACTTATTTCCCCAGCCTCAGCCCACTCCAGCTAGCAGGCAGCTACAGGAATGCTTATCCAAAAATATCCCAAATGTCTCCATGTATATAACAAAGATGAAATTCTAGTTGTTGTGGAGTTCCCTGGCCTGTCTGGCATGGCCCTTGCTTCCAACAAGTAGTCTGGTAGGTGCTGGCCTACAGAATAGAAGCACTGCATTCTCCTCCGCGTACATTACTTACAGTGCTGCTTGCCGGGATGAGGGAATACATGTTTCTGCATGTGTGTGTAGGAGGGATGGGGGGGGGGGGGGGGCGGGTCTGGCACACAAACCTAATGTATATATTGATCTGAATCAATAAGATTTTAGATTAGGCTTGTAATTTATTCCAGAAAACTGACAATCTCCATCGTGCGGGCAAAACACAAAGGTCTCCTGTTCTTTTAAGGCTACAGTTGATAATGCTGTGCTGAGGAATATTTCTGAAAGCTCCGTGGCTTTAGCATCTTGTCATGCTGTTTTTCAAGGGTTGCTTTACACATTATGAGCCTTCAAACAAAACAAATAATTTCCAATGCTACATCAAAAATCCAACTGAATTTGATGCATGTGATACCATTCACCTACATGTAAGAAAAAGCAATTATGCTTATCTGCACTCACATTTCATCCATAGAACATTTA
>NC_089874.1:49535000-49537500 GCF_040182565.1 Anser cygnoides
ACATTAAGCTAATGTTGTTCATAATTTTGTAAGACATTCATATTTTTTACATTTATGAAGTCTTCAGTATTACCTTTTCATTTTTATGTATGCCTTTAATTTCAATGACTGCACTAATGATTACTGTGTTACAGAATTAATTCTACTGATGATATGCCCCTCTTCTGAACTGCCTCACAGCTCCCTGCAATCAGTGTTAGAAAACACTGATAGGTTCAACGAGTTTAGTGTCAAGGCCATCAGTTCAGAATAGTTAAACTGTTTCATGAAGATATGGTGCAAGGTGCAATCTGCAATAGGACAAAAGTGGCATTAAACTATGTGCCTCCAAATTCTGTGTAGGGGCCTCTGAATCACAGAGAGGCACCACAAAGGTAGCTAGGAAATATAAAGTTACCCCTAGGGTCCAAAATAGTCATGGAATTGAATTGTAGCAACACTACTGTCCTGGTGCTTCTTCCTGTCCTAAAACATTACTGCATGAGGAGATGTGAGGAGACACAAAGCCATAAAAAGCCTGTCTGTTGTCTTACACCAATTCGGAATCTTTCTCCATATGTAATAACCCCAGAATAAACCCAGACAGACTCTATTCATAAGAAATAACCCAGAAACCACAGTACAAGTAATGGTTGGGGCTATGGGCAATACTTTGTTTAAAAATTGAAACAGTTTTATTTTATTTTATTTTATAAAAATTTGTATCTTCCCCATTGGTATTATCATTACAAAAACAAAGGAAACACATTAATGCTGAAAGACCAAGACAAAAATAATGAGACATAAAATTAAATTGTGAACACGCTACCTATCTTAATAATACTCTTATACAAATGTGGGAATGTTGCGGTTTAACCCAGTCGGCAGCGAAACACCACACAGCCTTTCGCTCACCCTCCTCCCTTCCTCTCTGGGATGGGGGAGAGAAACAGGAAAGTGAAGCCTGTGAGTTGGCATAAAGACAGTTTATTAAGACAGGAAAATAATAATGATAATAATAATAATACTAATAATAGTAATAATGTGTACGAAACAAGTGATGCACAACTGCAATTGCTCACCACCCGCTGACTGACGCCCAGCCTATCCCTGAGCAGCCGGCCCCCCCATCCCGGCTAGCCACCCCTATATACTGTTTAGCATGATGTCAGATGGTATGGAATACCACTTTGGCCACTTTGGGTCAGCTGTCCTGGGTCTGTCCCCTCCCAGCTCCTGCTGCACCCCTAGCCAGCCCGCTGGCAGGACAGAGCAAGAAGCTGAAAAGTCCTTGGCTTAGCGTAAGCACTGCTCTGCAACAATTAAAACATCAGCATGTTATCAGCACTCTTCTCATCCTAATCTGAAACATAGCACCCTACCAGCTACTAGGAGGAAAATTAACTCTATCCTAACTGAAACCAGGACAGGGAAAAAAGTCACTCCTGTATTACACAGTAGTTAGGCACACTGTTTAACTGCAGAAGACAGTAAACGGGAAGACTTGATCATTGCTACTGTTAAATGTGTTGGGTTTTTTTTTATGATTATTTTATTTTTACCAGATAACTATATTAAATAAGAAAAGGAGATGGAATACTAGTTGGCATTATAGCTTAAAGTTTCTCCAGCATAGTGGTATCATAAAACAGCATGAAAAGTTGATGAACATTTGAGAGTAAAAAAAAATTAATGGACATACGTATAGTTCTACTCAGGAAAATTCCTTTATTTGATATCAGCTATATAACCCGTTTAAGTTTTGGTAACATAATTCCTACAGTTTAGCTTTACAGGCTAGACTTTTGTCTAGCAAAAAAATTGCAATTTAAAAACACAAAGACACACATTTTAGAAAGAACATACTTTGATGTTTTCTGCTTATCTTTTTTTAATAACAGAAGACCTAAATATTAAGATTCAAATATGTTTTGTATATGTAGCAAAGGATGTATTTCAATGTAGTGAAAAATTAGCTGGTGGAACTCATTGCTACAAAATGACAATGAACTGAAAAGGCAAAAACAAAGACTGTAGATTTATCTCAATCATAAAAACCTTCCACAGTTGCTTCAGATAGGATAAAACATTTTTAAAGGGGATATAAACCCTCATGCTTCAGGTCACAAACAACAGAGAAGATTTAAAAACACTCCTACATCCTATGAGCAGATTATTCTGCTAAGGTGTGACATCCCTTTTCCCAAAATGTCTTATGCCAGCCATGCTCAGTATGATATATCTCTACATCAGCACAGTCTATGGGTTATTTGTACCAGTGTTAGAAACTTTTAGTTACTCTCACAGTTCAGACAGTTTCCCAAGTGTGCCTGCCAAATATTTTTTGGCTAATCCTTCTAGTGGTTAGACCACTAGATGACATCTATTCCAAACTGACACCCTGTATTATCAGTTTTCATTTGCTCCATGCAGCTTACTGGGAAAGATATTTCTTGAGATTTGGGCTGGATTGCTGAGCATTCTGAAATTGGTACCATTGGTGTGTGGGCCACAGTTCTGC
>NC_089874.1:49542500-49655000 GCF_040182565.1 Anser cygnoides
TATGCCTCATTAAAAACACATACATCATAGGGTGCATCAGTAAAAAATAGATGTGTTGTGTATGTGTCCATTAAGGTTTAATAACATAAACACATCTTGCTTGTAACATTTCTTAGGTTGTACTTACTGAAGACTGATTTACAATAACTGAGTTCTGTATGTCTACAATAAAACCTTCATAATTCATTAATTATAATTCTGTGATTCATTTATCTTTTTCAAATAAGTTTCCTTTATAATGGGCCCCAAAGTGAATGTTAGGCACCTAAATAAATTTGTAAGACTGGTCTGTAGCCTATAGTCTATACAAGAGTTCTCACTGCGGGAAAAGTAACTACAGACATGGCACAAGAAAAAACACTTTCTATTTCTATGAGTAAAAGTGGTGGAAAGGCTCTGAGGCTTTAATCCTCAACTGGGGACTCAATCCATGCCCGCCACCCATAGGTCCAGAAGCTCCAGTAAAGCTCAGGCACCACCTCTGGACCTTGGCATCCCAGTCTTTGGCCTTGCCGCATGGATGGAGTTCAAAATAATTTTATAGGTGGCCCCCTCTCTGCTTGTGTTTCTTGCCATTGTGATTTTGTGATGTCTCAAGTTTTGTTTCTGTTATTATGGAGCACACGGAATAAGGTGTGCTAATGTCCAAAGCAAAAGATGTTGGGTTACTATCATGAGTACATATAGCAGTTGCTAACCATCAAGTGCAGTAGCCCTCTAGACTTTAGTTTTGTATATCCCACATTGAGCTGCTGCTGCTTGAAAAAAAAAGCAGTTTTTTTTTTCTTTTTGACTTTTGTAGATGTCAGGGTTCAGCTGAATCCTGCAGAAACAGAGTTAATAAATTCTATATAAATTCTAACTGAGCTGTTCGTTCCAAGTAGAAGATTTTTGCTTGTTTGTTTTGCTTTGTTTTATTTTATTTTATGCTACAGGAATATTTTATCAAGATAAACAGACATTACAAATCTGGAAAAAAAATAAACATTCTCCACAAAACATCTTGTAAAAAACACTGTTTTCCAGAACTTCATCCTTTTATAATGGCTCTTTTATGTAGGACTCAGCTCTGCTAAGCTCCCTGCTACAATATCTCAGCTTGTTCTATTTGACGGCTGTTCCCCTGTCATCACTCATTTTCAGTGGGCTAAGGGGAGCAATTGCTGGGCATCAAATCATCATCAAGTAAACCAGCCTTGACACTAGTTAAAAAGGGAGATGGATGGTCAGTTGGCTTCAACAGAAAATATTCTCCTAAGTATCCTAGCAAGGTCCCTTGATACCAAAAAAGTGCTTTTTTTTTTTTTTTCCTAACAGGAGCAGTGAAATCACCCATATTTTTTCTGGGTCATCATTTGATGGCAGGTTTTCTCATGGGAGGAGCACAGAGGTTAGTTGAGAAGGCTAAAAATTTGACAATTAAAACAGCAGAAATACAAGCTGTGAAGCAAACAGCTTCCCTGCATTTTCTTCCCTTCTCTTTAATGGGCAATGAAAATCTCTCCACAGTTGTATAACTTCTGGAATGCCAAATACATTACAATGTACCAGCCATTACTCATCTGTCTGTTCCTTCTTCCCTTTCACATAGCCAACTTAAGACTTACCATGCATTTTAGAAAACAAAGTTCACCAATAACCTGGAAAATAAATTTAAATGCAGAGATCCTCCCCATTTAAATAATAATTAAAATTCTGGGTCACTGTGCTTCTTCATACGCTTTAGGACCTATGAGCTCTGCTCCTTAGAGGCATAAACCGAAAGTAAGGAAATCATCAAGTTACAGACTAGTAACAGCTTCTCAATGATTTTGACACTTACATGGAAAGTAACTTCGTGTGAGTTGTCCTACTTACTCACTCTACAGCCTTTTGGATGCTGCAGATTTTGCCAAAGGCAAAGGACTTCTATGATTAAAGACTAGATTACCAGTAAAAAATAAATACTTTATCACTGGCATCCCTCTCTATGGCAGGGGGTTTGGAGTTAGATGATCTTTAAGGTCCCTTCCAACCCAAGCCATTCTACGATTATATGATTCTATGATCACTGATATTGAAAAATAAAACATGTTTGCTCAAAGTCTCCATATTAAAAACAAAAACAAGCAACAAGCAATAACAACAACAATAACAACAACAAAAAAATCCCCATAAAATAAATGCTTTCAGGGAAGAATCTGCAAAAGTTTCTTATATCTTAGAAATATGTTTAAGATATTTCAGAAACAACTAAATGTTTTTTTACTGCTCAGATGACCAGTCTTACTGATCATACAATTTGTATGATCACAACGTAAGTGAGATGTTATCGGTCCCTTAGACTGCTGCATAAAATTACAGAAAAAAATAACTCTGTATCTTGCTACTTCATAGAACAGATAATTAAATCACAAATAACTGCAACTTTGATTTATATTTTTAAATTATATAACTATTGGAGAAATAGCAATATATATGACTTAATTATATGGCTTTTGGTCAAGTACTTAGGTATTTCACATTGTACCACGCTAAGATCTCCTTTAGAGACTCACTGTAGCTACACTGATAAAGGAAATACCATGTCTCTAACACCAACTGAGGAGACAGCATAAATGTCTTCCTAAGGCATGAATCTTTCATTAGAATTAAAATATATGGATTAACACTTTGTAGTAAAGGACTGCAACTGCGAAGACATTTTTGCTCTGCTTATTAGCATTGCTTCTGAAAGCCTGACTAAATAAATAAATATGCCGTCTCTGAATTTGGAATTGGAAAAATAGGACAAAATCATTGCACATGTAGTGAAAGTCTCTGAGTAGAATTTTTGGTGCTATCATTATTACGGCAATACAGAAAAAGGAATTTTGATATTAGCTTTACAAGAGTGGTAGAGAAGTTCCCATAAGTATAACCTTTCTATAATTTATCTACCTATTTAGCTGTCATTAAAGTCAATGGGAATTTGGAGACTCTCTAATGGAGGTAGAGCTAGTACAAATCATAAATGTTCAGACAATGCCTCAAGGTCTGTATTCCAGGAAAATTCTTATGTAAATCAATGAGAATTTTGTCTCAGGGTAGGGGAGAGATCAGAAGTGAACCTCATTTTGTTTGTAGAGACTGAAGTATTTAAAATGTTAAACCAGCAATAATTGTTGGTATGCTTTTACTGTAATTGTTTAACAATTACAGGGGTCAATCCTGCAAAAATCCTGACATCTCTGAGTGTTTTTGTAAGCTGAAGGAAGCTCTCAGTGCTCAGCAAAGGTAAAGAAAGCTCAGCATTCCTGTGTCACCACAACTGGTCTTGCTGAGGTCCCTGCAGAAAAGGTCCCTTTTGAAGCGGAATGGAGAACTGAGACCAGCTAGTGACAGGTTGAAAAGGTACAATGTTGTTGAGCACGTTCTGATTTTAATTCACATGATGCTCTTTATTACCCTTAGGTATGAGAGGTACATTTTTTAATTCCTTTCAGCACTATTTATTCAAAACATATTTTACTGGGATATGACCTGTTTTTAAACAAGCTATATAATGTAGCTTCTCGGGAGAGTCCTCTGGTTATATGTTCATGGAAAATAAAACATAAAAAGAATATGTTAATTAAGCAACATTTAGGCTTGCAAATATTTCTAAGCATGTAAAAAGAAAATCTTTTAATTCCTATTATGGAATTTTTATACATAAGTAACATATTAGATCTTAGTGATATGGTTTAGTGGAGGACTTGTTAGTGTTAGGTCAGAGGTTGGACTAGGTGATCTTGGAGGTCTCTTCCAACCTAGATGATTCTGTGGTTCTGTGATATAAAAAAATAGTTTATAATTAAGTCATTATATTAACCAGAGCTGTATCCCTGTCCAGTGTTGTATTGGACAGGGTTTTCCAAAGATGCCAACTTGTGTATTCACTGGAAATGTGAATGTTTGCATTATATAGATAGTCTTTTTCAGACAAATACATTTTTAATGTTATTAGAGTGAGAGTTTACAGGTAGAAATATACTGAGTTTCTTATTTGCTTGACAATGATGATGATAACTGTGCAGTTGTTATCTATATTATATGCTCAGAGGTCTTGCTCTTTTCATTCACTATAGATGAAGTAACACAGATAAAGTTTATTCTTTTTATTTATTTATTTAATTAATTGGGGAGGAGTTAATTATAAAAACAGAAGTTCAGATATTTTCAGATTTTGTGGTCTGTACACTGATTCAGGGAATTTATATGATCTCTATCAAAAACATACATACTATCACAGTAGAATTTACCCATGTTAAAAGAAAAAAAGTATTTATATATGTCATTTTTAGGTTCTTAATATTTATAAGTAAACACTGTATTATTACAGAAAATAAAAATGTGAATTCTGACAAGACTGCAAGTTTTCAAATGCATGAGTCTTCAAGTAGTGTTAAAAAGCATAGAGTAATGGAGAAACATATTAGCTCATCTCTTTTCAGTAGACAAGGGAAGAGTAACTGATGTCATCAATTTAGACATCAGAGGGACCTTGATAAGCTTGAGAAGTGGGCCCATGTGAATCTCATGCAGTTAAACAAGGCTGAGTACAAAGTCCTGCACCTGGGTCAGGGCAATCCCCGTTATCAGAACAGACTGGGTGTGGAATAGCTAGAGAGCAGCCCTGCAGAGAAGAACTTGGGGGTACTGTTGGATGAAAAATTGGATATGAGCCAGCAATGTGTGCCAGCAGCACAGAAAGCCAATTGTATCCTCATCTGCATAAAAAGAAGCATGGTTATTACTTCAAGGGAGGGGATTCTCTCACTCTGTTCTTAGGAAACCCTACCTGGGGTACTGTATCCAGCTCTGGGGTCCCTACTACAGGAAAGACATGGACTTGTTAGAGCAGGTCCAGAGATGGGCCACAAAAATGATCAGAGGGCTTGAGCACCTCTCCTATGAAGAACAGGTGAGAGAGTTGGGGTTGTTCAGCCTGAAGAACAGAAGGCTCTTGGGAGACTTGATTGCAGCCTTTCAATACAAAATGGAGTCTTATATGAAAGAAACAGAAAGACATTTTACCAGCTCTTGTAGGGACAGAACAAGGGGCAATAATGGTAAACTGAAATATATTAGATTTAGGTTGGATAAAATTAAGAAATTTTTCATGAGGATGTTAAGACACAGAAACAGATTGCCCAGAGAATTTGTGGATGTCCTGTCATTGGGATTGTTCAAGGCCAGTTTGGACAGGACTTCAAGCAACCTGATCTAGTGGAAGATGTTCCTACCCACAGCAGGGGTGGGGTTGGAACTTATGGAGCTTTTAAGGTCCCTTCCAACACAAACTGGTGTATGATTCTACCCAGATTACCTGTTGGGGCATTTGCGCTGTTTGAAGGTGTTTCAAACTCAGCAATTTATTTACATTTAAATAATTTATTTACATTTAGTTGCTCTTTTAGGAGTCTACCATATCACAGGTTTTCAGGCAGCCTCTGTAGTTTGAAATATTGCTTTTCTTTACTGAATCATAGAATGGTCTGGGTTGAAAAGGACCTTAGAGATCATATAGTTTCAACCCTCCTGCTCTGGGCAGGGTTGCCAACCACTAGAGCAGGCTGCCCAGAGCCGCATCCAGCCTGGCCTTGAATGCCTCCAGGGACGCGGCATCCACATCCTCTATGGGCAACCTGTTCCAGTGCCTCACCACCCTCTGAGTGAAAAAATTTCTCCTAATTTCTAACCTAAACCTCCCCTGTCTTACTTTAAAACCATTCCCCCTTGTCCTATCACTATCAACACATATAAACAGGCTTTCTCCCTCCTGCTTATACACTCCCTTCAAGTACTGGAACGCGGTAATGAGGTCTCCCCAGAGCCTTCTCTTCTCCAAGCTAAACAAGCCCAGTTCCCTCAGCCTTTCCTCATAGGAGAGGTGCTCCAGCCCTCTGATCATCCTAGTGGCCCTCCTCTGGACCCATTCCAAGAGCTCCACATCCTTCTAGTGCTGGGGGCCCTAGGCCTGCACGCAGTATTCCAGGTGGGGTCTCACAAGGGCAGAGTAGAGGGGGACAACCACCTCCCTCTCCCTGCTGGCCACCCCTTTTTTTGATACAGCCCAGGATGCAGTTGGCCTTCTGGCCTTCAAGTGCACACTGCCAGCTCATGTCCAGCTTCCCATTCATCAGGACCCCCAAGTCCTTCTCCGCAGGGTTACTCTCAAGTTCTTCTATTCCCAGTCTATATAAATACCTGGGATTGTCCCAGCCCAAGTGCAACACCTTGCACTTGGCCTTGTTGAACCTCATTAGGTTCTCATGTGCCCAGTTCTCCAGTCTGTCCAGGTCCCTCTGGATGGCATCCCTTCCTGCTATTGTATTGACTGCACCGCTCAGCTTGGTGTCCTCTGCTAACTTGCTGAAGGTGCACTTAATTCTGTCATCCATGTCATTGATAAAGATGTTGAAGAACACCGGTCCTGAGACCAACCCTTGAAGGACACCACTTGTGACCGGCCTCCACCCAGACATAGAACCATTGACCAGAACCCTTTGGCTTGCGACCAGCAAACCAATTATTTATCCACCTAACAGTCCATCCTTCAAATCCATACCTCTCCAATTTAGAGAGAAGAATGTGGTGAGGGACTATATCAAAGGGTTTGCTCAAGTCCAGGTAGATGATATCCATCGCCCTTCCTTTGTCCACCAATGCCGTCACTCTATCATAGAAGGCCACCAGATTGGTTAGGCAAGATCTGTCTTTGGTGAAGCCATGCTGGCTGTCTCAGATCACCTCTTTATCTCATGCATGCCTTAACATGTCTTCCGGGAGGATCTTCTCCATAGTCTTTCCAGGCACAGACGTGAGGCTCACTGGCCTGTAGTTCCCCAGGTCTTCCTTTCTCCCTTTCTTAAAAATGGGAGTAATGTTTCCCTTTTTCCAGTCACTGGGGACTTCACCCGACAGCCGTGATTTTTCAAATATGATGGAAAGCGGCTCAGCAACCACATCAGCCATCTTTCTCAGCACCCTGGGATGTATACCACCTGGCCCCATGGACTTATATACATCCAATTTCTTTAGGCAGTCCCGGACTTGTTCCACTGTCACAGTGGAATGGAATCCGCTCCTTTCACCCTCTCCTCAAGGTTCAGGGTCCTGACAGACACAGGAAACTTGACCATCAGTGAAGACTAAGGCAAAGCACTTATTGAGTACCTCAACTTTTTCCATGTCTGAGGAAGCCAGTTCTCCCATCTCGTTTATCAGAGGGGGAACACTCTCCTTGGCCTTTCTCCTCCTGCCTATGTATCTGTAGAACCCCTTCTTGTTATTCTTCACATCCCTTCCCAAGTTCAGCTCCATCTGTTCCTTGGCTTTCCTGATCCCTTCTCTACACATCCAGATGACACCCCTGTATTCCTCCCAGGCTACACAACCCTGCTTCCACTTCCTGTACATTTCCCTCTTTTCCCTTAGTTTAAGCTGCAGGTCCTTGCTCAGCCATGCAGGTCGCCCATCTCCTCTGCTCGATTTCTTCTGCTGGGCAATGGAGAGCTCTTGCGCTCTCAGAAGGGTGTCCTTAAAGAGCTGACAGCTCTGTTCCATTCCTTTGTCCTCAAGGACAGTTTCCTAGGGGATCCCAGCCAGTAATTCCTTGAGCAGACGGAATTTTTCTCTCCTGAAGTTCAGGGTCCTGACTCTGCTTTTTGCCAGAATTTAATTTATTTTTTTTGCCAGAAGACAATTTTTTTGCCAGAAGAAACTGAAGATTCCTTTCTTCTACTCCTTAAACAGTTACGCTCTCATCTGTGCAAGTTTGCGCAGACCTACTCTAAACCTGCCCCTTGAAATTGAATGATTTTTTAAAAGCCTTCCATAAATATTTTCTAACAAAATTGTTGTGGAGATCTTAATTTGAGCACAGCCACACAAACAGATGAATCAATACAGCTCAGGGGTGAGTAACCATGAGTGGAGAGCAAAACTGAGCAACAGGAGGGTCAGTGGGAGAAGGGATTACTGCAGGATTATTGGAATTGAGTGGTATCTTTGGTGAAAGGTGACAACAAAAAGGCATCTAGTACTGGATCTAGAGTAGTTACAAGACCTTCATTTTAGTTTTATTTACCAGAAGAACTGTATGTGTCCATAACAGCAAAGCCAGGGTAGTGTCATTGGGAAAGTTCTTTAGGGGAACAGTCATGTTTTTGTTCTATATTTATACAAACCTGACACCAACAGAACATATGCAGTGACTGATGGATGCTACAAGAGCCATAAACGTTACAGTAGTGTGATATTGGAATTTGTGCTGGCTCCAGACATTTCAGTCAGACTTGGGACTCAATAATGCTTAATAATTGATACATATGAGAAAGACAATAAAGTTCAAGATATTTTTATAAAATTTCTTCTTATTTTTGTTACCATAAGAGAGAAAAGCAAACTTGATAGCTGTTAATAATTGTTCAGCCTAATCAATACTACTACATTTAAATACTTTAAAATATTGATGCAAGAGAAATAAGCATTATTTTCCAGGTATTTATCTCATAGTTTTGTAGACTGAAAAAACATGCAAACAGTATCTGCTTTACTGAATTCATGAGAATAATCATAGAATCATAGAATGCCTTGGGTTCGAAGGGACCTTAAAGGTCATCTGTTTCCAACCCCCTGCCATGGGCAGGGATCATGTTGCCTAGGACCTCATCCAACCTGTTCTTGAACACATTATATAATGATGTAATACTTCTAAAAATGCTATTAACTTTTAATTTTGTTTAGGGAGACTCCTGATATATCCTTCTTTCTGTATCAGTGTTTTTCATTTTACTTATTTAAAAAAGAAAACCTGAAAGCAGTCAAGAGGAGGTATTTTCATAGAACAGTATTAAATTATTGATGAGAGGAAAAAGGAATACCACAGGTGGAACACAGGTATTCTATACAGTTTTGTAGAAAAATATCTGAAGTGGGAAACAAGAGACATAAGGCACTGAATGATGAAAAACTGACATCTTCCTTAAACACTGTGTTACATGTACTTCTGGGATTTATGTTCTCTGGTTTGTCCTTTATCCCTCTCTCTAGCATGATTTTGTCCTATTGTCATTGAAAAATCTGTTTTAGTACTCTCTTTAGGCCTGAGTCTTTCCTGAGTTGCTTCAGTGTAAATCATAGGTCAAGAAAACTGGTAGACTTAACATGACGTGGAAATCAGAAGACCCTTTCCATGACGTTTAGTGTTTTAATGAACATATTCCAAACTGAGATTTTACATGCAAGTATATCTCTTTCTGCCCACTGAGTTCATTTTATTTTTTCCCTGTTTCTTTGTTTTTAACCCATCGAAACCCTTCTGACATCTAGGTCACTTCAGATTTCCATTGAATTTCAGTATCAAGAACTGTGTGGTTTTTGTGTGTTTTGTTTGCTGTATTTTTGTATTGCTACCAAGTAAAGACAGATTTCCTCAGGGAGTATTTAACTTCCAAGCTTTTTTATCACAGGACACCTGTTACTGAATTGCTGCTTTAACTTGTCAAATCCTTGTCCATAGACACCAAGGAAAGTGAGGTTATACTTACATTATGGGACGGAGAACCACTTTGTCATTCCTGGGTCTACACTCTGTCCATGTTCTGACAGTGTATACAGATAAACCTCATAGACTTTTTTTTGCATGAGAAGGAAGATGTGGCACATGTAATCGAATGATATTTCACATTATAATGAAATTAAGTGTAAATTTTTTCTTATCTCTGCTATGACTGTCAATGGATTAGACAGAACTGAGGGTATCTCTATTCAACAGCCACACTGGCATCGTAATTTTCAGTGTCAAGGACAGCAAGATGACAGAATTTGTACTTTCCACTAATAGTAAATTTCTGTGGATAGTGGAATTAGGAAGATTAATTTCCACATATAAAGGACTGGTCACCAAGGCCAGCTGGGCATGAAAAGGGAGTAGCCATGCACCGGAATGCTTAAGCAGATTAATGACTCACAGTCACTTGGATATTTAGAGAGGAATTGCTGTAATGGCTATACTGGTCCTTGTAGTTATGCTTAACAATAGTTTACCTGGATCTGAGTTGCAGTAATTTTTGTACTGGAATAAAAGACATACCTCAGGAGGCACAGTTCCTTTCCAGAGCCCATCCTGCGATGTCAGAATTCTGTGTCTTCAATCTCAGTTTGAAGATTCAGGCTTGGCCTGAAGGATAATAACATTTGCTAAATTGTGATTTTCCTTCAACTGGAACTGAAGAATGTGTTTACATTAGCATGCAATTTTAAGCCATTGCAGCTGAGTTCACTGATAGGTTTGATTGACAGTTGGCAACTTGTGCTTAGTATTCAATTTTGAAACATCTTACATCCTTCGTTTAATAACAACATTTGAATTTCAGATTTTATGAAATACCTCATTCAGGCTACAAGAGTAATATATATTGCCTAACATTTTCTATATAAATGCCTAATTGGGCTGTTTATTTTACAAATATTTCATCAAGTTCCTACTGGGATTCTGCTTCTTTGCCTTTCCATTCTTCAAAAAGAAGGGGAAAAAAAAAAAAAGGAATAAAATTCATAAGGAAGCTTTAATTCTGACTTTCATTTTACACGTTCTAGATATCAAGAGTTAACATCCCAGTCAACATCCCTGTCTCAAATAAGAAAATGAGTTGCCTAACCAAAGCAATGGATTTAGACAAAACAGGCAAAATTTGGCACTATGAGTGATATATATATACATACACTGGCATATACTGCTTCAGTAGTTCTGTGCAAGTCCATCTGCAACAGCTCTAAATGACTGCTGCTCTAGTTGCCA
Organism: Anser cygnoides; assembly: GCF_040182565.1. NCBI lineage: Eukaryota > Metazoa > Chordata > Aves > Anseriformes > Anatidae > Anser > Anser cygnoides. Next base: position 49,553,308 of record NC_089874.1, read on the forward strand.
AAGTAGATTGCCCTGCAGTTTGTTGAAGTACAGAAATCTAGCTATGGAGAGGGTTGATCTGTTGTCACAACTCTACAATTTTCCTGGTTTAAGTAGTTGTTCTTTTATTGTGCAGGGAAAATTCATCAAATCAAGGCTGCTGGATCTTGAGGGTGAAACTGTTCACTAGGTTAGCTGTTAACTCCCCATGCTAAAAGCAGCACTTGTTGCTTTTCATTCATATTTGTCAGATTGGCTGTTCCCAGGAGTGAAAACCCTGCTATTTGTTTCCACTTGCTGTGCTTGTCATTAGCTACTTCTATTAGCTTTTCATATTGTTTGTTCTCAATAGCAGTTCTCTGTGTTAGCTGTTCCCATTAACTTGTTCACCACTAATCACTTCCATTAGTTGTGCCTTCTGACCTGCTCTATCAGCCATGCTGCTGCCCTGCACTGCAGAAACCCGAGCTGCTTACCAGTCCTTTCAGGAATATTTCAAAGGTATATGGGATCTTTGCTGCAAAAAGAGAACAGACTTCTGGAGTCCTCCTCTGTCTTTATCACCTTTGAAAAATATTTTTCAACATCCTCTTTGATTACAATTTTGATGCAAGTACAGAGGTTGGTAAGAATAGACATTGGTCTTGTTATGTCAGGCATAGCTGTGTTGTCAATTGCTATGACCATGATTATAAACTTGTTATTTTGTCCAACTTTAAAACATGCTTGCTCTCAGTAGAAATGTACCAAAATATTAAAATATCACACATTGGTACATACAGGTTGAGACTGCTACATTACAGAGGGAGATTAATTTTTATGGCCAAGATGGATCTTCTAATCAATATCCCCTGTTCTTAAATAATATAAATACATATTGATATCCAAAGTCATGGGGAAAATTTGACTTCAAGAACAAAATCCTTCTTTTGCATTCATTCATGCACTGAAACTACCTTTTATCACTAGACTTTTCCTGGATTCCAAAAATTGCTTCATGAAGATTAAAAAAATCATAAATTTAAAAAACAAGGAAACAAACAAAAGGAAAAACAATCAAAACCACAACAAATACTAATGTACACATATTCAAATGTCTTGGATCTAGGATAACTCAAAAATCATCTAAAGATCTGGAATGAAGATTTGTCTGTCAACCTAGTTCCCAGAGAAAAACATACTCTCTGTTAAAGATAAATCTAACTGTGTTGGAGAAAAAGCTTACCTAGGGACTAGTCAAAGATTATGGAAAGAATTCATTTGAAACTAAGGAAAAATCATAAATCATGCCATGCTATAACATAAGTTTGGGGTATAATGTTTCCAACTCACCTTCCCTAACTTAAAATTATCTAGTACATATATAGTTATTGTATGTATTAACACAATTTATACTTCTATATAAATCCCGAAATGTTACCAACACTTTATATGGATGGAAACTAAAATAAAGCCTTATAATAATACATCTTCAAAACTTTCCAAATCTCATATTTCTATATATTCCCAGTAATTTGGGAGTCCCATTTTTACTATGCACAAGGATGAATAATTGTGTATATTTAAAAAAAAAAAAATCACAATAACCACTTTCTCCACTGTATATAAAATTCTTCCTCTGGGGAAAAAAAAAGTGTGTGGGGGGGGCGGAATATAGGGAATATAGTAAATATGACAAGTGCTTATCACTTTAAATAGCATACTGCAATATGTAACCCAGACACTGCAGTGATGATCCTAGCACACAAGCCCCGGTAAAACAGAATGTGACTGAGAACCATCAGTAGGTTTAAATTTGTAGATTTTTTGAATGTGGCTAGTAATAAAATTGCTTTGAAAATAAGATTAAGAGAAGACTGGACTCCAAAATCGTTAGGGAGCCAATATCAGAGTAGTTATGTAAGGATTGTTTCAACTTACACCTGCAGTGCAATGAAATTAAAGTAAATTTTAACAAATATGTTTTTTTTTTCAGTTATACATTCAGATTACATGCATTCTATAGATAATCCCTCTTGCTAGTTAATAAAGTTATTAACTAGCCTTTTTTTTTTTCTTTTTTTTTTTTTTTCAGGAGACACTGGTGTGCCACTCAGAAACAAAATAGTTCTCTGCTTATATACACATAAAGTTATAATCATATATACTTAGATGTAAATACAGACAAGAAGCTAGGTGTCCATCTAGGATTTTTTTTTTTCTGGTTGTTTTAGATTTTTCACTATGCTAACAAAGTTTTGCAATTGTATGGTAATTTTGGTAATGATACTTTAAATATGATCATTATATTAGTTGCTATGCATACTGAGCATACAAATGTCAAAAACTGCAAGTATAAATTAATGAATTTACAAATAATGAGAGAGACAGCAATGTTATTTTCTTCCAATATCAAGAAAATCCTGTCTGGAAAGGGTCAATATTACCCCACTTACTTACAAACACCAGAATATTAAAATGCCACATAAGAAGATGACATTGCATTTCTTAAAATAGTCAGATCTAACACTGTTTCTTTGGTGGAAAAATGCAAAATTATTGAAATATAAAAAAGTAGCTCTGCCTAATCCATTCCAAATTAAACACATCAAGCCATTTTTCAGAATGTTGCATGGGATTTTTGTGGTTGTTGTTTTGGTTTGAAATACCTGTGCAGTTATCCTGTGCTCTGGTCTGGAGTAATGTCCTCACAGACTGAGAGAAAATATATGTGTTCACCTTTATTTGGACTCTGTGGCCTGGATTTGTGGTTGTTTTTGCCTTCCTTACAAATAAAGAGTTTCTGGTGCAGCAACCTGCACATGACGTCTCCCTAATAAATTCACATGACAGTCATGAAACGCTCCTATAATCAGTGACATGGGATGATTTTCCGCTCCTGACAAGCCCTTGTATTGAGTATGATAACAGTTACTTTGTCTTCATCCACTGCTGGAGTATAATATCAATCCGTTTGATGATCCAGCAAACGAAGCCCAACACTTCTGTATCAATCTTCATAGAGTGCTGCCTGTTGTCTAACAAAAAGCCTGAAATGAGATCATTCAATCACTTTCCTGGCTAGGGTAGGCTCTGTTACTGAAGTGGTTTTAACTCCCTGTCACTTTCTCTCTCTTTCCTTTACACAATGAAACCAGGGAATCTAATTGAAGTAGAAATACTTGTAACCTTCATAATTTTAGGGGAACTTTACAAGGCAAACAAGTGTGAGAAAAAATGATTAATAGAGATCTATATTCTTTTATTTGTTTAAGAAATTGAATTTTCTGTGAGCTGAGAAGACTAAAGAATTCACAGAGTTCACAGGAATTCACTTATTCTATAGACAGGACTTTCAGTAATTTTGAGGGCTACATTCTCATCTCATATGTGGCATGTTTATTCCAGCAGTTTCATTACCTCTGTTTTCGCTTTACTCTTGTAAAAAAAAAAAAAAAAAAAACATATATTCATACTGAATGCATCAATTTCCAGTATTAAAACAGAAATACTGTAAGTACCAATAATTTCAAACATTTATAATTAAGGACTGATCATTTGCTTTAGAACTAAAATCATTCTTCAGACTGAATTTTCAAGATAAAAGGAAGTTTACATTTTACTCACTTTGTTCATGAATTAATGTAGATATAATATGCTTGATAGTGCTAGAACAGCAAAGCTGTTTTGATTAATACGTTTACTTCATACATTTATGTAATTCAGACACAGCATAACAGAAGTCTCAGCCACAAAAATTACATTAAAAGTATATTTTTTTCTGAGTTTAGCTATTATTCTGAAACACTAGCAACTTGTAGAACAAATATTTGTCTTATTAATGTTTTTATAAATCAGAAGAATATGTATTATTTGGCTTTGCTATGGTAAATAGCATCAAATTCCAAGTAATATTTTTGAGTGAATTTTGCTATTAAATCCCTATCTAATATGGACACAGCAAGATTTCTTCCTTTGATTTTAAAGAGATGGAATAAGAAGTTATTGGAATAAGACATATAACTCAATTATCTTCTTGCTATAGTGGAAAAACAGATAGTGCAAGGTATACCTAAGTCTACTTCAGTAGGTCTGAGTAACAGATAGAACTTCAGGAAATACATTGAAATCCATATTTTTTCTTCACCAGACACTATACTGTTTGGATTTGAGAAATACAGAAGATTTCATGAGACAAAATACAAAGTTGTTTTGGGGTTATTACCAGACTACACTGACAAACATTTTCAAACTTTTCTTTTCCTCATTCTCCCTTTTCATGATGGTGAATTTCATAATTTTTTTGGAAGGTGTCCTAAAATTTCCCATGCCTTCCCTCATTCAGAGTTTTATTTACAGTCCTAACAAGACTGTGATAAGATAGAGCCCCACTAGCTCATCTTGCTGTACCCAGGAAAGTCTGTGTAGGTCTGATAGCATGTCTAGAAGGAGCCTGAGGGTATCCCCTCACTCAAATACCATATACTGACCACCAGCTCATTTAATCTACATCCCCACCTCCTTCATTGAGGCTTCCTGAGTTCATGTTCATGTTTTTCTATTCCTGTCTTACTAGAATTCCTGTCACAAATTTGGTAGCCAGGATGCATAAAGGCAGTCTCTAAGCGTGGCTGATATATCTCTCAAGTCTACTGCTGACTTATTGTGTTTTCTTCCACTATATCCCTTCCATATTTCTCTTCTCTGCTCTGCTACTTCCCTTAATCCATATCAAGAGCCAGTAATAAATCATTCTATTTCTAAGCTTTTAAAATTAATTTTAAACTATTAAATATTTATGAGTATGCCACATGAAAAACAAAATAGAATGCCAAGCCTGGTCTAGTGAAGGAGTGACCAAAAGAAATCCAAATATTATTTTTTATTACTATGATTAGACATCAAAATGACTACTTGAGGAATCTTTCTCCATAGATAAAAATATAGGAAGCTGACTTCTGTTGTTTTTATCAATCGGACCTCAAAAGTCCAGCATTAGTACTTGACTTAACCTTATGTCCACTAAGAAATTTAAATGGTATCCAAACTGCGACTTTCCAATCCTTACACACTGAACTTATTACATGGATAGAGCAGCACAACTGTTCTTCAGTTCTTCACTGTCAGAGACTTTCCAGCTACTTTCCATACTCCCAGGAGACTGCCACTGAATTCTGGGATGTGATAGGTGAATTTCAGAATAATTATTTTGTTTACTTAGTCTGTTGTTGCATGCTAAAATTTGGATTTTATAATAACCTTACAATGAAATGGCCAGTTGCTTCCAACTGTAAAGTCAGATTGCTGTTATACTTAAATAGTATAATGCTTAAATATCTAATACATCTGTCCAGTAACAGAAATTTACACACCATTTTTCATTAGCCTCTTCTTTCTTTCCTATTTCTCTTTATGTACACTATAGAAGAATAAAAATGCTTTTCAAGGAACATTAGCTATTTATTTTAAAAAACTGTCATACGATTAGAGATATAACAGCACTTAAGACTTATAAAGTCTTATAAGTCTTTATAAAGACTTATAAAAAAAGGTATGGGGCTGAGATTGGGGGAAGGCTAGAGTGCAACTAGCTGTCAAAAGAAACAGAATGTTTTCCTGAAAAAAAAATGAGTCTCTGTTAGGACATGGGAACAAATGTAAGTGTCAATCCATTAAGATTTAGCATGTGGGGTTCTATGTTTTTCTTTTAGGCATGGGAAAATGAATTGCAAATACATTAACAATTGATCCATAAACCATTACTGAGTACCTTGAAAAGGCTTGGGAACAGGATTAGTATCCCCTGAAATCCACTGCCACTCCTGGAGCTCAGTGTTAAGCAAGAGAGGTGCTTTGCTCTTGAAAATCTAACGACCAGTTTTGCAATGTCACCAATTTTTTTCAATCATCCAAATACCACCAATTCAATTAAGCTCATAAACTTCCTACCCATAGTTCTCCAGGATAAGCAGCTCCATTTAAAACTGAATGCGGACGAGTCTGTGCTGTCCATGTGAAATATTGTTCAATCAACAGCCAAAGTTTTACTTGTCAGTTTTGATATATCCGATAATAGCTGTAGGTTGTTTTGCAATGTCCAATGTTCTGTGAAGATAGGCTTTTCATATTCTTTATTGTTTTTTTCTGACAAAATGTTGCCTGGACTTTTGCAGTTTTGTGAAATGAAACAACAGTAAAAACAATATATAATTTAACCCTCATAGACCTGGCTGGACTGCAGATAAGCATCTTTCCCTGGCTTATGGCTAGTTTTGGCCAGGATATAATGAATTCCTGTTCATTGATCCTTTATAAGCATCCTCAATGATTGAACATAACCCCATGCGCAGCAGGCAGTCATTCATTTGTGCCCCTTTTCAACTTCACTTTAATCAGCATTTGACACTGTTGAAAATCAAATCCATAATTAAGCTTCACAGACAGTCAGAGTTTTGGCAAATAATGCTGAAAAGGAAATCCTGGAGATACTTCTGGAGTCAAGCATCTATATAAATTCAATGTTACACACTTTAGGTGCCCCGAGATTTATTCTTACTTAATGGCTCTTTGTTTCTTTTTTCTCATTTTCTCTGTTGAGGTTATTAACCTGCATTATTAACACACTCATGTGTGACTTTTTATTTATTTTTTACTAGTGGGAATACATTTTTTTTAAAGAAATAGCTGTTTATTGTATATATAGGTTTAAAGTAAAGGTACACAAACACACTCACAAATCAGCTTAATAAGCACCCTGATAAATAGCACTGCAGCTTAATTGGGACAATTGCTAGGGAACAGATTCAATGACCCCAATCAGTGAATTAATGGCACACCTAGTTGTGAAAAGTCCATTTAAATGATATGCTTGGTGTTTGTTGTCTAGTCACAGTAGTTAACAGGTGTGAATTGGTGTTCATAACATAAATTTCCTGCTGTTTGACCCTTTGTTCACTTCAAGTTGCTTCTCTACTCTTTCATTGTTGCTAAGTGAATGAAAATTAATAGATTTATCTTAAAATTTTCAGACTATATTAACACTTTTATAACAGCCAATTTTTAAAGGAAGATTATTTTAAAAGAATTTTCTCTGTGGGAATCTTTCTAATTATTTACTGGGTAAACAAAATGAAACCCATTTTCCATTCTATATTTGACCATATCCTGTTAAAGTAAATAAGTTCCAGAGTAACTAATATGGTGTATTTTAGACAGAACTTTAACTTATTTGTCTGGTTTCCTGGGGAATGCACTGTTTCTGTGAACTTTACAAATTCCCTGATTAAGGGCCTAGTAGCAACAACTAAGTAATGTGACGTTTAAACTATTTGGAGCCTCTCCCTAGAAGTGGACATCTCTGGCTCCTGAATTCCATGAAGACCAGTGGGGATACTTATCCCACAAACCAGTGTGCTGATTTGTCTGCTTAGTATTTAGTTTCTTAGCGTAGAAAAGATCCATCTGCAAAATTGATATGGATAGATTTAAAACCAACACAAATGAAACTATTCTTCCCCCAAGTCTGCTGATACCTGAAGGTTGTTAGATAAGTAATGGGTTCTTCTGTTTTACACTTCCTTTCTCAACCTTATGAAGTTCCTCTCTTTTGGAAGCAAGGCAAAGGAATAGAAATATAATAAATTGGTTGAAGTAAATAAATATGTCCTTTTCTTTCCCCGTCCTAAGCAAGTCTGTCACCTTAAGCTTCACTGTGTCTCTAATGAGAGCTTGTCAGCTAAATAAAACCCTTCTGCTGCTTTCTCTAATTTGAAAGAAAATTTGACCAAATATAACAAAACTACAATTTCATGAAGCTTTCTGACTGTAATTGGAATATTTATAGATGCAATCATATTAAAAACCTTCTTTTGTCAAAGTAGAAGATGAAAAAGTAGCAAAATCTATGGAATTCATAACTGGTCTCTGAAATACTTGAATACAGGATGGATGCTATTGGAAACCTTGTTATGTAGTGTCATATGTTTAAGTACACCACAAAACTACAAACGTACATCATGAGTGTTCGATGAGCAAGTAAAGAGAAGGAATACATAAGCTGCCATATGAGTTTCTGCAGGCAGTTCAACACTTCACTGGCTCAACTGATAGCCCTGGTAGAGTATGTTAAAGCTGAAGATCCGTCTTCAATGCCAGTCAACCAGAGCACTTTACAACTTCATGGCAAACTCAAGACTGTCAGTTCAGTGGCAAGAGAGATGGAATAAGTGGGTGGGACTGCATAAAAATAGGGCTTTCACTCGATCCCTATTGCTCTCTCACTTCCAGTCTCTTTTCTGCTGCTGCTACTGAAACAATTTGCTTTTTCAATAAGTAACCTAGCTTAAAGAAAAAAGTCTCATGGAAAATCACATTTTGCAAATATAATTTTATCTGGTAATCTTTTAAGTTCTAAGGCTTCCTGGACACCAGCTAAAAACAATGTTAATGAAATAGCAATGTGTGCCATCACAGGCTCTGGGTCAATAAGACAAACCATTGTAACAGAATTGCTAGCACTGGCAAAGCTACTGTCAATGGCAAATACCTCTTGATGGTAAGAGATAACTAAACACAGCTGGTGCAACCGCTCCATCAAGGAAGAGCAAAAACCCTATTTAGATGGTTGTCTGTGCAAGCATAGGCACAGCTACAGGCACCCCCCTGTAGCAAGGGAATAGACAACAGGATGATCTCTTTTATTATATTTTTCTTTTAGTTTTTATTATACATGTTGCTCTGTGTCAACTATTTGACTGTAGGTTATCTGAAATAGCAAGCAAAGCTGTATCAGCCTACTTCCTCTCATAAATCAAGAGGTTTAGCTGATGACACTTTTTCATTTTTTTCATATATCTGTTTTTCTTTGTTTCTGAGTCTCATTTCCAAGCAAGAACACCTTCAAATGGCTAAAGACAAGGTTTAATTGAACACTTGAACACATGATGAATGTGTCACAGTACTTGGACTGTCACTGTTACACAAACAATTATATTCAATGAAAGGAAAGTCCCACTAACCAAACCCAGCTTGACTGGAATCTGAGAATGCCAAGCAGTTATTTGTCAGGCATAACTGTAGTACAGAGGCAGTCATACACTGTTTTCAGCCCGATGTATGTAGGGAGGTCAAGAGACCTAAGGTCTGCCTGGCTGGAGGTATTGAAAGTGCAGTAGAAAAAAATTTGAAAAGCATTCTACTCTGAACAATGGAAAGTTTTAGTAACTGTTCTTCTCATAGATATTCAATCAATAACAGGCAAAATAGCTTAAAATAACTTTTTCATTTTAATTTCTTTATCAATGCAACATAAATTGATAGCTACAAAAATTGCATAAAATGATGAATGCAGTCAGGATGTACATCACAGTGTAAAACAATATTTAAAAATAAATACACGTGCTGTATGAGAGCATCAAATTCTTTATGGGTTTGTAACTCTTTTCAGAAGATATAAGCTTTACATAAGTGTATTTTACTGTTTACTTAGGTCATATAACCAATATAACAAATATAAGCAGCTTTCTAAACTTTTAGAGAAAAAATTTAAATTGATTTTTAGTTTGAAGTAATGTGACTGACATGTGAAGATACCTTGCATAGTGTGGCAGTTATCTTGTTAAATTATCCATGGTATTGGGAACTCGCAGGTCATTGAGTATCCCAATTTAATTTGGCTAGTACAGGACATTTCTAATAATTAATACTGTAATAACACTTAATGATCTGCACTCATGCAATCTGAAAAACGAGCTAATGGTGCAGTTTTTAGTGACTGCACAAACAGCAAGTTTTAAATTTGTCAAATGCTGCTATTTCAGCATCACACTGTCATGCAGAAGACCCTGCCTGTGGGGCTGTCACTGATCCAGACACTAGACTTGGCCATGATGTAGCAAGAAGTGAAGGACTTGGTCTCAAGGGAGATGTTCCTTCGGAATAAAAAAATGGGAGCACTTCCTCATGTAAGAAGAACCACTTACACTCCCGTTTTCCATCTTGTTTCAGGGCTGTTGAGAGAAGGCATAACAAGAAAGTAGAAAATTTGGGATCAGAATAAAAAAAAGAAAAAAGAGAAAAACTCTTCACTTACCTTATGATAGTGGATTATTAATTTTAGGAATAACTCCCCTCTGATTTTTTTTTAATCATGGGTTCTACCTGAAGTACTCTGGTTCACACACATGTAGGTCTTATTCTGCAGTCAACAGAATAAGGCCTTTGGCACTGGTTTTATATACTGCAGGGTGGTAGGTTTTAATCCTCTGAAAGAATAGATGGGCACTAGCTTATATCTATTTATGGATAAAAATCAGGGGGCAGGCAAAAATGCAGATGTCATGGTGGGAGTCTGTTATAGATCACTCACCCAGGATGAAGAGGCAGATGAAATATTCTATAAGCAGCTGGGAGAATTCTCACAGTCACTAGCCCTTGTTTTCGAGGGGGGAATTTGGTTTACCAGATGTCTGCTGGAAATACAACACAGCAGAGAGGAGACAGTCTAGGAGGTTCCTGGATTGTGTGGAAGATAACTTCCTGACACAACTGGTGAGTGAGCCAACTAGGGAATGTGCCCCACTGGACCTTTTGCTTGTGAACAGATAGGGACTTGTGGGTTATGTGAAGGTTGGAGGCTATCTTGGCTTTAGAGATAGCAAAATAATAGTTTTTGATTGTTGGAAAAGTAAGGAGGGGGGTTAGTGGAACTGCCACCTTGGACTTCTGGAGGGCAGACTTTGGCCTGTTTAGGAGACTGGCTAACAAAGCCCCTTGGGAGGCAGACCTGATCTCAAAGGCAAAGGATCAGACTGGGAAAAAAAATAAATTATTACCTTAGAAGAAGAGACAGGATGCTTAGGAGGACTACAAAGAGGTCATGAGGCTAGGCAAGGAGAAAATTAGAAGGGCCAAAGACCAGGTGGAAATTAATCTTGCTACTGCCATTAAAGACAATAAAAAAATGCTTCTATAAGTACATTAGCAACAAAAAGAAGACTAAGGATCCTTTTCCACATATCGTTTATTGACTGTGTGGAAAAACAGTGTCAAAGGATGAGGAAAAGGCTGAGGTACTTAATGTCTTCTTTGCCTAGTTTTTGTTAGTAATTTTGGAATAGTAGTAGTAGTATAAAATAGCAATTCTTGAGTAGTAGTTGTTCTTCTGGTACCCAGCCCCCTGAGCTGGAAGACAGGGACAGGGAGCAGAATGAAGCCCCTATAATCCAAGAGAAAATGGTTAGTGACCTGCTACACCACATAGACACACACAAGTCTGTGGGTACAGATGGGATCCAATCAAGGCTACTGAGGGAGCTGGTGGAAGTGCTCATCAAACCATTTTCCATCATTTCTCACCACTCCTGACTATCAGGGGATGTCCCAGTTGACTGGAGGCTAGCAAATGTGATGCCCATCTAAAGAAAGGCCAAAGGAGGATCTTGGGGATCTACAGGCCTGTCAGTTTGATATCAGTGCTGGGGAACGTTGTAGAGCAGATCATCTTGAGTGCCATCACATGGCACATACAGGACAATCAGGTGATCAGGCCCAGTCAGCATGAGTTTATCAAAAGCGAGTCCTGTTTGATGAACCTGATCTCCTATACAGGCTGAGTGGCCAGGCCCAAAGAGTTGTGGTGAATGGAGTTAAATCCAGTTGATGACTAGTCACAGTGGTGTCCCCCAGGACTCAGTACTGGGGCAAGTTCTCTTTAATATCTTTATCAATTAACTGTATGAGGGGATTGAATGCACACCTCCACAGCTTTGCAGAACACACTAACTTGAGCAGGAGTGTTGATCTGCCTGAGGGTATGAAGGCCCTATAAAGGGATCCGGATTGACTGGATGAATGGGTCAAGACCAACTGCATGAGGTTCAACAAGGCTAAGTGCCAGGTCTTGAGCCTGGGGCACAACCCCATGCAACACTGCAGGCTTGGGGAAGAGTGGCTGGAAAGCTGCCTGATGGAAAAGGATCTGGGGGTATTGGTCAATAGCTGGCTGAATATAAGTCAGCAGTGTGCTCAGGTGGCCAAGAAGGCCAACAGAATCCTGGCTTGTATCAGAAATAGTATGGCCGGCAGGACTAGGGAAGTGATTGTCCCCCTGAACTCAGTACCTCGAGTACTGTGTTCAGTTTTTGGCCCCTCACTACAAGAAGGACATCAGGGTGCTGGAGAATGTCTGAAGGTCAAAGAAGCTGATAAAGGGTCTAGAGGACAAGTCTTGTGAGGAATGGCTGAGGGAGCTGGTTGTTAACTTTGGAGAAAAAGGGGTTCAGGGGAGACCATATTGCTCTACAACTACCTCAAAGGAGGTTGTAGAAAAGTGGGGGTTGGTCTCCTCTCCCAAGCAACGAGTGATAAGACAAGAGGAAATAACTTCAAGTTGTGTCAAGGGAGGTTTAGGTTGGAAAAAAAATATTTACAGAAAGGGTTGTGAAAAGGCTGCCCAGGAAATAGTTGAGTCACTGTTCCTGGAGGTATTCAAAAGACACATAGATGTGGTGCTTAGGGTGCTTTAGTGGTAGATTTGGCAGTGCTAGGTTAAAGGTTGGACTAGATGATCTTAGAGGTCTTTTCCAACCTAAATGATTCTATGATTATATTTCAGAGACTGTCATGGCAAAGAATTTAAGAAACACTCACATTGACCTGTAACAGAGATAACCTTTGTAATCAGCAATTATGAGGAAGTCAACAAATAGTCTTTCTCCCTGAAAACTCCATCCCATATTTGAGAACAAACATGAGTAAGCTCCTTGGTACTACAATTTCCAAATACAGTTATCTAGAAAATAGAGTTTGGCATTCTTTAAAACAGCAAAATTTCTCTGAAGGCTCCAGCTCAAAGAAGATAATTCTATATTCTATTTTGTTATTCAACATTTCAGGATTATGCAGCTTCTTTTCACTGCACTGCAGCTCTTGGTTTAGGAAATAGAGGAGGCTGGAAAAAAAAAAAGGGGGGGGGGGATAAAAATCTGAAAGGCAAAGAAGTTGAATGACCAAAAGGTTTCATTACCAAAAAAAAATAAAATAAAATAAAATTCAAATTAAGTGAGACATAGTAGTAAACTATGTATACTTTACATATATGTGTAAACTATGTATACTATAGTAAACATAGTATCTTTCTTGCATTAGCTCAGGAAGAAAAAATGTTGACTGCCCAGTAAAAGAAAGCAGGGCAACATCTCTTTCTGACTGAAGGGCAGATCTCATGTGAGCTTACAGAGGAATCTACATGAACAGGAAAGTAAAATAGCTTGGTCTTTGAGGGAATGAAAAGAGGTTTATCTTCTCTCAGTTAAAGTAAAAGCCCCAGACTTCCCAATTAAGTCAGGACTACATGAAGACTGATTAAAAAAATAATAATAAATAATAAGAAGAAAGTTTATTTTGTACACTTCAAGATTGCCATTGAACTTTTAAAATCAAGATGTTTTAGTCTTGCATTTATTTTTTGTTCTGCATGGTGCTGTGAGCCAGCAATCAAGAAAAACATATCAAACTGCTTGAATGATATAAAGAAATAGGATGGGATTTTTACACTCTCTTATCAATCTTTTGATATTTACAAATCAACAAAGTCCAGTCCTGTAACTAATTTGCTGGTACGTGGACTCTGATTGAGGAAGAGCTAAGTCAAGTCAAAGGACACAACAGTTTTAAGAAAAGAACACTAAAGCGCAGGAGAGTTTCACGTCTCACTTCTCCTGAGGGCATCTACTCTTTGTGGTTTCAGTTAGGGTTTTAATCTCAGTATTATATTGGGTTGATATTTTACTGAGCTGGATACATGGCTTTGATCTCCAGCTGTAAAAGAAAATTGCCCATTCCTCTCCAAAGGTGACTCTTTCACTTTAGGCCACAGTTAGTTTACTTTATCTGCTTCTCTAGGAACTGCTGCAATCACAGAGACGCTCCTCACATGTAACATTAAGGCCTTATCCTTAATGAGGATTGAATTGTGAGAATTCAGAAGTGAGGGACAGCTTGCCAAAATGAAGTTCATATGATCGCTTTCAGAACCGTTAAAAAAAAAAAAAAAAAAAGTCCTTGTCTGGGAGTAAAGTCCTGGTTTTTGAAGAAATTGAAGAAAATTGAAGAAAAAATCCCATAATTTTCATGCATGTAATCTCATCCTATGAAACATGAATTTCATGTTCATGAAATGCACCTCCACTTTCCTACCCCATATTTTAACCTGAAGTATATTATTGGTTTGGGTGTAAAATTCAGATCAAGTTTGTGGTTCACCCTGAAAACAGTAGCATTTAACAATCTGTAGAGGACTGAGTGAATGCAAATAAGAATTCAAAAGTCCCACAAACCTGTTAAAAAGGGTACTTATCTCATCCAAGTCATATTATGCATTATTAGTTGCCAAGGCAGATTAAATCAGCAATACATGGGACATCTTTCTAGTTTGTCTGTCTTTATATCCCATTACAATGGGATATCAGGTGTTTCCAGAGGTTAATGGAATAAAAAATAAAACAAAACAAAACAAAAAAAATCACAGAAATCAATGGATCACTGAAATTGTTTCAGACCCTAAAATATGAATATATTCACATTTTACAGGCCTTTCCATGCTTGTTGAAAGAAGACATTCAAAGAAATGTGACAGAGAAATAAAATATGTGTAAAACTTTCCTTTGTAATTTTGATGTATGTAACTTCATACAATAGCATGTGGTTTCACACATTGTTAACAAAGATGACTGACTAGAAAGATAATTCAGTCATTTATTTCAACTCTCTAGTGATAAGAATATCAATCACAGCTCATGTCTGAAATAGTGGGATTATCTACAATAACAAACATTCCTTTCTTTTTTCATCTCCTTTCCTTTCTCCTTTCTTTTATTTTCCTTCTCTTTCCTTCTGCTTTTCTCTTTTCCTTATCTAAGGCTATACTTTTTGATTTGTTTGTTTTCATTTGGAAATGTACTAAAACACTGGTCTTACTTCCGTGGTATACATCATAGAATCATATTATAGAATGGCTTGGGCTGGGAGAGACATTAAAGATCATTAAAGAAGGGTGTTCCAACACCCTTCCATGGGTAGGAATACCACCCACTGGATCAGGTTGCCCAGGGCCTCATTCAACCTGGCCTTGAACATCTCCAAGGATGGGGCAACCACAACTTCGGGCAACCTGTGCCAGTGCCTCACCACACTCTGAGTGAAGAATTTTCTCCTGTCCTCTAATCTAAATCTTCCCTCTTTTACTTAAAACCATTCACTCTTGTCCTATCATTATCTTCCCAAGCAAACAGTTGCTACCTTTTTTTTTGTCAGCCCCCCCCCGCTAAGTATTGAAAAGCTGCATTAAGATCACCCCCGAGACTTCTCTTCTTCAGGCTTTATAGCCCCAGCTCTCTCAGCCTTTCTTCACAGGAGAGGTGCTCCAGCCCTCTGATCATCTTCGTGGCCCTCCTGTGGACCTGCTCTAGCAGATCCAAATACTTTTTGTGCTGGGGACCCTAGACCTGGGTGCAGACCTGGATGCAGACTCCAGGTGGGGCTTCACAATGGCAGAGTAGAAGGGAAAAATCACTTCCCATGACCTGCTGGCCACTCCTCTTTTGATGCAGTCCAGGATGCAGTTGGCCTTCTGGGCTGCAAGTGCACACTGCTGGCTCATGTCAAGCTTCTCTTCCACCAGAACCACCACGTCCTTCTCTGCAGGGCTGCTCTCAATGAGTTCTTCTCCCAGTCTGTACTCATGTGTGGGATTGCCCCGACCCAGGTGTCACACCTTGCCAGGTGTCATCTGCAAACCTGCTGAGGGTGCACTTGATCCCACTGTTTATGTCATTTATAAAGATATTAAACAGTACTGGTCCCAAGACAGATCCCTGAGTATAAACATGAATTTGGACACTGTACTAAAATAGGAGTGTGGTTTTTGTAAGGTTTTTTAATGTTATTGTTTTGAGAACAAAGGCAAATATTCGGCTACATAAACATGGCTGAGGCTATAGTTGCTGGTCATTCCACTCTACAGATGATGATAGTATGATTCTGTGACTTTGCTGCCAAGACAGCCATCCTCTCTGAGACAAAATAAGAATCACTAGATCACCAGTTTCTTTAAAAGACCAAAAATAAATATAAATGGTAGAAAACACGAGACTGTGTTACATTGGTGTAAACAATTTTCTTTGTAAGTTTCTGAAACATTTATTTCCCAATTAACAAAAAAAAAAAAAATCTAATCCATTTTGATCAACAGCCTGTGTAGTAGATGAACATATTTGCACTGTTTTGTTAGCTAACAAGATATAATTTGTCAGAAAAAAAATACTGAAAATTAATTTACTTTTTAAAACTTGGGGAAATAAAAGGAAGTTACAGTCTGCAGTAAAATATTGTGGAGAATTAATATAACTGCAAAATTTAATCAGTCTCTTTCTGAGGCTTTCTGACCCTGACTCTTTGAAAGCTGTAGTAATACTTTCAAATGATGTATGTTTTTATTTTCCAATCTGTTGAACTTTAAGAATGTCTTAGCTGAGTTTAATATCTCATAAAAGATCTGCAGATAAGTAACCTAACACCAAGAAATATTTTGAATTCCTACAAAAGTCAAAGTACAATGAAAGTCAATAGCATTTTCAGGTATTCAATTCTCTCAAAATTTGTCATTAGAAAACAATATTAAAACAATCAGAAATTGTATTCTAAATGTAATAAATAATATTGCACAATAAAGACTGTCAGCAGGTATTCAACAACTTATATGACAACAGTTTATATATACATACATAAATGTGTGTATATATACATACATGGATACATATATACAGTGGTTTATTTAATGAAGTGTTGAATTGAGGTTCAGATATTTGAGGTCGCTCGAAAACATATGGACAGTACTTTCTTAAGTCAGACAGTTATTGTCTGCAAGTCCTCTTAACCTATGTGTTCCACATATTTTTGGATATGACACGTCTTGTACTACATGCTCTTCATTATTCTTTAGTCAATTTTAAGTGACCACTTCCACAGCAGAGAGAGCTGTTTTTAAAATATGTTTTAATTTGACTCAGTACCATACATCTTTTTCAAATTCTATAATTTCCGGAAAGACATGCTACTGTCATTTGTTTCACTTTAATTAACCAGCTTTTTTATGGTACTAATGTTTTTGCAGTTTGTTATCATAGTCCTAGATTTTCTGCAACAGTCTTTGAAATAACTTAGGCATTCATTCCTGGCAAGCCACAGAATATTCCACACTTTGAAATTCACAGATTTAGAAGCACAGTGTCAGATCATTTTTCATAACCCTTGTTTCCTTGTCAGCATGTCATAGCCAGTAAAGAGCTGCTAGATTAGTACAAATACATAAATCTTTTCTCAGCTTCACCTCACTGATGCTTAATACTACTTTACTACACTACTGTGCTTACTAGCTTAAAATACCTTCTGTTTGGAGAAACGCATATTTGTTATTATTATTAGGGAGTTTTTGTGCAATTTCCCTGAGCACAGGCTGACAGCTGCATACTACTTTGTCATTTATCATTGTACACAAGATCTGTCAACTTGGGAAACAATTTCAATAAAAAAATTCTGCATTAAATTACTTTGTGAAAGGAAAAAAAAAACAATTCTGCTTTTGTATGTGCAATTCTATGTCTCTGTTTATTTATTTATTTTTGCCTACTTCTTTCTTTTTCTTTTCTTTTTTTTTTTTTTTTAATTTTGGCTGTGAAAGGTACTTAATGTACCAAAAACAATTTGTACAAGCATTATTTCACCAATTGAAAGTGTGTACGCCTTGCTGAGGTCTCCCTTATCTAACTGTTGCTAATACATTTTCATGCTGTGCTCTTATGGCTTCATTTTACAGTTGACGAGATCACCCACTCCATGCTGTGTTGGAAATGGGACCCTCGTCACTCTAGTCCACAGAGTGCACTTAACATGTGAACAACAAACAAAAAAGTTACTGCTTTAAAACATCTTCATCCCTTTGTTGTAAACTTAGCCTCAGCTTTATGGCTCACTTTAATAAACTGAAGTATAACAGCTATGTAAATCTAAAATACTGTACCTATCAAAAAGAGGTGGATTTACTAACCTGTAGGTTCTGTTGAGTTAACCTCAGAGTAGGTTAGTAACACCCTTCAAATTCTTCTGAAATCTATAGCAGTCCTTCTCTGTTGACTTCATCTACCACAAAGCTTACAATGGGAGAAACAACATCTCCTTTCCATCATACAGCATTTTTCTCCACTTTTGTTTGATTTCTTGTACATCATACCCTGAAACAAATCAGCATCTAAGGCCTGCAGTTAGTAAAATCAGCTGGAGCAATAATTGCTGTGAAATTATGTTGTGGACAACTGAAAAGGAAGGATCAGTATTAGAGCCCCTTGTTTTCCACTCTGTCAGTTTTTTTCTCCAGGTATGGATTTGCTGTCATCAGATGATTTTGCTGACACACCCATAAGAATTATTATTATTTTTTTTTTACTCCAAACTTCCTTCATTGATTCCATTCAGAGGGTATAACTGTCACTCTCAAGCTCACTTACTCATGTGTTTGTGGTTTCTAAAGCCAATGCTGGACAGACAGACATACACACACATAAAACCATGAAATATTCAGTAGGCATATAGATTACCCAACCCAAATGATTGCATGTCGTTCTCCAAGAGTCAGTATTCACAGGCAGAGTCCTTTTTTTCTGAGAAAACAGTCAGACTTCAATAGCTGGCACCGGATACTGCAATAAAATGCACAAAACTGGCTGCAGGCAACCTAATTTCAAGATGCGGAATCACAAACTTTTCCAAGTGTGAGCAGAATGTACTTGCATACCACAATGAATGGCATCACAAGACTTCACCACTGTAGCAGGCACAAATGTTTTAGACATCACTTCACCATACAAGGAATCAAGTAGCATAAGACTGCTAAAAACATACACAAAGTAGTTCACAGTAGCACAGGAACAGCTACATGTTGTCATTAAGATGGTAAAAAAAAAAAAAAGACCTATTGGAAAAAAAAAAAAGGCTATAAACAAGATGAAGAGAAAAACTGTCAATAACCTGATATGACACTGTAAACAATGCTCTCAGGATCTGTTCTTACCCATGCTTACACCCAGGTGAATAAGACTTGGCTCACCTGAACTTAATACAAATGATAAAAGTTATTATACAATGAAAAAAAGTAGGCTGCCCAGTAAATACCAGCCACAGTCAACATGACTTCACAATAGACACCAATTAAGGCAAGTTTTACATTGATGTATTTTCCAATAAATGATCTTATCACCAGCTGTAAGCAGGCTAGTAAGGGTAATCCTTAAAATCAGCATATGTTGTCCTTGGAAAGTTGTTGGGCTTTTTCATGTGATTAGACATTTTTTTTTCCCCCCACAGCATTTTAATAAACATAATGAAAAAAAAAAGTTGAGAAATGGCAGAAGATACAACATTATTTCAACTGACTTTAGATTTAGAGGCAATAACAAAGGGTTTTAAAATGCATTCCTGTCATTCGTTATAATATAACTATCCTAACATGGATATAATGCCTATTGCTCTAGTACCTGATCATTTATTGGAATAACATCTATTAGAAGAAGTTATGGTCATTTTGGTTTCAAAATAATTATTTCAAAGAATATGATAATTGATTTTTTAACAGTAAAGTCTTCTATCTCAAAGAAAATTGTAACTTTAATGATTTTCTTTTTGCTTTAATCTCTGAATTTTGGCTCCAGCAGGCAAATTTTTTTCCTTCAAGTCAATTATAACTCTAAAAACAAATGAAATGTAATTAACTTTTTATTGACACATTAAAAAGGAAATAAATAGTATAATCAGCAGTTATATGCTTTCCTCAAAGGTGTTGCTTTCAAAAGCATTGCAATTAGCTAACCAGACTCACAGAAGTGGAAGAAAGAGGTGGGAAGATGTCTGTGATGAGAAAATAGGGAGTCAGTGATTTCAAACAAAAAGAAAGGAGTATTTCTTACACTGTCTAGTACAAGAGAAGCTGACTGAATTGAAACACATAGGGGGTAAAATGCTTCTTAGCAAATTTTACAAGTCATTGCATTCCACCTATACTTAAAATATTTTGTTACTTTACAATTCTGCTGCCCAAGGTCTTCATGTTATTGTATTATTTTGGAGCAATGCTACAGTCTTAATTAAACATTTTGGAATCTGCTGTAAATCAGTCAGTCTCTAGAGATGATTCAACTGGACTTGCAGTCTCTGGGAAAAAGAAAGTCGTCACAACTGAGTTGTCAATTTCATATGACAGGCACTGAAAACTATTAGCCTTTCAAGAAATGAACTGTGAGAAGTGGATTGTTGATCTTGAAGAGCTTTGATACATATTACATTTAAAAAAAAAATACTTCCTGGACAGTAATCTTCAGTTTGAATGACAACATTTTTGCACTTTGAAAGATAGAGTTAAGTCCATGAAGACCTTCTATTTATGACGGAAATAAAAATGAAAGAGTCACATGATGCTTAAATGGTATGAATTGATAAGAGGAAAAAGTAATAATCCCCCTTTAAATATCTAGAAACTATAGAATCATAGAATATCTGAGTTGGAAGAGACAAGGATCACTGAGTCCAACTTCTGGTTCCCCAAATGATCATCCCTCCACACCCCCCCCAAAAAAAAAAAAAAAAAGGTGTCTGAAATCATTGTCCAAACGCTTCTTGAACTCTGGCAGTTATGGTGCCATAACCAATTCTGTGGGGAGCCTGTTACAGTGCCCAACCACCCTCTCAGTGAAAAACCTTTTCCTGATATCCAGCCTGAACCTCCCCTGTCGCAGCTTCAAGCAGTTCCCTTGGGTCCTATCACTGGTCACCAGAGAGCAGAGATCAGCGCCTGCCTCTCCACTCCCACTTGTGAGGAAGCTGTAGATCGCGATGAGGTCTCCCATCAGTGTCCTCTTCTCCAGGCTGAACAATCCAAGTGACTTCAGCCACTCCTCATATGCCTTCCCGTCTAGACCCTTTACCATCTCTGTTGCCCGACTTTGGACACTCTCTAACAGTTTTATATCTTTCTTATGCTGTGGCACCCAAAACTGCACACAGTATTCAAGGTGAGGCAACTCCAGTGCAGAGTAGAGAGGGACAAACATTTAAAACATTTAAGCATAGGGTAGTAAAAAGGGAACAATTGAGGGATTGAAACGATTATTCAGTTAGAAAAATGAATAGATTTAAAGTGAAAAAATCACACAGAGAAAGTAAAACAATTACCAGGTATTTTAGGAAATTCAGTAACATTCAGTAATGTCTGCTGAGGATTTGATCAAATGGTGCCCGTGTCTCACACTACCTTGGATGAAGTTAGAAAAACATGGAGCAGCAATCAGACTGTTTGATCCAAAAAATTACAGATCAAGGATATAATACACACAGGAATTATTTGAAAAATGACTGTCTGGATCTAGAAAAAAGAGTTTCTCTCAAACATTAATAAGATTGCAATAAGAAGAAGGAATAACAAGAAGGAAGGACAAATGAATAGAGAAATGACATCAACTGCTCACTGAACTGAATGACAATAGTGGAAAGATTAATCACTTTTTTTTCCTACTTTAAAGTAAGATGCAGAAATAAAGAACCATGTTTAAACAAGGTAGTGCAAAAAGCAGAAAAGTTCTGTTTAGCAAGTCTTCCTGAACTAATTGTTATTTCTTACCTGTTATTTATTACAGCCCAATTGTGCAACCTAGTGTCACCCCACTCTAGAAGAAATGTGAGCATGTGGAGTATTTAATATAGTGAATTTGCCTAATGTAGCACAATTACAGAAATGCACTGAGTAACTTTGGGCTGATTCCCCAGTAAAGAATTCTTTATGGAGTGCCTACAAGGCACACCTGTGCCTCATTACCTGCATTGATATTTCTGCCATGTTGATTTGAAGGACAAAATAGGCTTAAGAGATTCTACTTCCATAATTGCAAAGAACACAAAGAAGCCACATAAAAACTGGAACAAAAAAACCTCAAAAACCTGCCACACAGTATAACAGGAGGACAAAAATACAAGACTAGCTCTAACTTTGCACCTAGGAGTCTCTGTACAGCAAACAATTCCATTTCACTAACAAGCCACAAGCGTACACTTAAGAAGCAGGTGAACAAATGTAATTGTGAGAAGTACAATGATGTTTCTAAGTCTAAATTTTGTTCCTCCCAAGGCACATGTGTTCATCTACTGCATAGTATTTTTGCGTGTGGTTTTATTTTTTCCCTCTATTTTAAAACAAGTGAATGGCTTTTCCCTTAATGACCACAAAGAGGTAAAGGTTTACAGGATTCCTTTTCAGATCTGTCACACCTCTGTTTTCTGTATTATTGAAATAACACAGCCATCAGAATTGTCTCTCTCTTCCTGGCTTTGGTCTGGCCTGTGAGGTCAATACAGACTAAAGGCCATTATTATCTGATAGCTACAAAGGACTGATATTAAATTCTGAGAGTCCCATTACGATCTTTGGTGAATAGGTTTCCATATCAGAAAAACACAAATGGAGTTACTGGCAGCTGGCACAGTTTCAACCTCAGCTGAGGCAAGGAACAAACAGAGACTAAAATACCCTATCATCTCTAAAGGCAGTTAATTTTGCTCTGAGTACAGGTAGGTTTGGTGAGGTACCAGGGGGTAAAGTTGCCCTGTGTCTGCTCCTGCTATATCCATTCCTTGCACAGAGAGAGACAGATGTAACCTCCATGACTGATGATCTGACCGCTATGACTAGTTTTTCATTCAGTTTATTTGCTCTTAAGTCTTGTTTGCAGACCACTTTTATTCTAGAGAATCAAAAATGCTGAAAAACAACCCAGGTTTTTGGACAGCTCCAGAGGTCAGTCTGTGCTGAAATTGATACTTAAAGCACACCTCTTAACCTTTCACACTTTAATGACTGAATTTAATTCCCACATTTAAAAGTCTCACTTTTCATGGGACTGTTTCATTTTCAGTAATTTATGCATTTATTATATGAAAAAAGATTCACACATTGGGACTGCGCAGACATTTAAAGTGAGTGCTTTAAAAATACTCCTAGATTATACCGCTTCAACATCCAGCACCTGACCCACTGTATTTAACATATTCAACACGTGCATTCATACACAAACCACGTCAGATGCAGATAGCTTTTGTGATTTGGCGTTATCCTCCATGATATCCTTGTCTCTAAAAATGAAAGACATAGATTTGATGGACGGACCACTTGGTGGGTAGGGAATTGACGGGATGGTTGCACTCAGAGAGTTGAGGTCAATGGCTGAATGTCCAAGGGGAGATCGGTGATGAGTGGTGTTCCTCAAAGGTCAGTATTGGGACTGGCACCATTTAACATCTTTGTTGGTGACATGGATGATGGGACCAAGCGCACCTCAGCAAGTTTTCTGATGATGCTACTTGTGTGGTGTGGTTGACATGCTGGAGGGGAGAGGCGCATGGAAAGTATCCAGAGGGACCTTGACAGGCTTGAGACGTTGTATTGGGCTTATGTGGCAGGGTTTTGGTAGAGGAAGGCTGCAGGCGTGCCCTCTGTGAGAAGAATCCAGAAGCTAGCCCATATTAGATATGGGCCAGTTTCAGCCGGCTCCAAGGGCCTGCCACTGTCCATAGCCGAGCCAATAGGCAATGTCGTTTGCACCTCTGTGACAGTATATTTAAGAAAGGAGAAAAAACTTCCACGCAACAGCAGCTGGGAGAGAAAGGAGTGACAAACAGCCTTGCAGACACCAAGGTCAGTGAAGAATGAGGGGGAGGCGGTGCTCCAGGTACAGAACAGAAGTTCTCCTGTGGCCTGTGGAGAGGCCCCTGGTGGAGCAGGCTGTCCCCCTGCAGCCCATGGGTCCCACACGGAGCAGATCTCCACGCTGCAGCCCGTGGAGGAGCCCCTGGTGGAGCAGGTGGATGTGGCCAGGAGGAGTCTGCGGCCCATGGAGAGCCCCCGCAGGAGCAGGTCCCGGGCAGGAGCTGCAGCCCGTGGAGAGGAGCCCACGCAGGAGCAGGGGGTCTGGGGGGAGCTGCCACCCATGGGAGACCTGTGCTGGAGCAGTTTGCTCCTGACAGATGGACCCTGTGGTATGGAGCCATGTGGGAGCAGTTCTTGAAGAGCTTCTGCCTGTGGGAAACCCACATAGAATCAGTTCAGAAAAGATTATATCTCATGGGAGGGACCCCACTTTGGAGGGAAAGAGAGTGACCGTGAAGGAGTGGCGGAGATGAAGCATCAGGGACTAACTGCAGCCCCCATTCCCCATTCCCCTGCACCACTCAGGTGGAGGAAGTAGAAGAGGCTGGATAGGGGGAAGGTGTTTTTAGTTTTTGTTGTTGTTGTTTCTCACTGCTCTAACTTGTTAGTAACAAGTAATAAATTTCTCTAATCTCCCTATGCTGAGTCTGTTTTGCCTGTGACGATAATTGTTGTGTGATCTCCCAGTCCTTACCTCAACCCTTGAGCCCTTTTCACAGTATTTTCTCCCTTTTCCCTTTGATGAGGGGGAGTGAGAGAGCTGTTGTGTTGGAGCTCAGCTGCCCAGCTGAGTAAAACCACCACAGAGGTGGGCCTGTGCAAACCTCATTAGGTTCAACAAGGCCAAGTGCAAGGTCCTACCTTTGGTTTGGGGCAATCTCAAGCATAAATACAGGCTGAGTGGTGAATGGATTGAGAGCAGCCCTGAGGAGAAGGACCTGGGGGTGTTGCTTGATGAGAAACTCAAAATGAGCTGGCAACGTGCACTTGCAGCCTAGAAAGACAACCATATCCCGGACTGCATCAAAACAAGCATGGCCAGCAGATTGAGGGAGGTGATTCTTCTCGTCTGCTCTTGTGAGACCCCACCTGGAGTACCGCATTCAGCTCTTGTCCAGGACAAGAAGGACATGGAAGTACTAGAATGAGTCCAGAGGCGGGCCATGAAGATGATCAAGGGGATGGAACGCCTCTCCTATGAAGACAGGTTGAGAGAGCTGGGATTGTTCAGCCTGGAGAAGACTCCAAGGAGACCTCATAGCAGTCTTTCAGTAACTAAAGGGGGCCTACAGGAAAGCAGGAGAAGGACTCTTTGTCAGGGAGTGTAGTGATAGGACAAGAAGTAATAGTTTTAAACTAAAAAGGGTAGGTTTAGATTAGATATTAGGAAGAAATTCTTTACTCGGAGGGTGGTGAGGCACTGAAACAGGTTGCCCAGAGAGGTTGTGGATGCCCCATCCCTGGAGGTGTTCAAGGTCAGGTTGGATGAGGCTTTGAGCAACCTGATTTATAGGAAAATGTTCCTGCCCACGGCAAGGACGTTGGAATTAGATGATCTTTAAGGTCCCTTACAACCCAAACCATTCTATTATTCTATGATTCTATGATTCCATGATTTAGGGCTGAACAGATAAAAACTGATTGAAAGATGCACAGAAATGGAATTGACTTGCTAACAACTTCTAGTCAACTTCTTTCCAAATAGCTGCACTAAGGCAAGGCAGCCTTAAAAAACAAGCACCACTTTGAGGAGTCAAGTGTACGGTGAGAGGGAGAAATAGGCTGTGCAGAACTGTATTAGACTGCAGGAGGAGCAGGACAAGTATTGCTGGTTCAGCTACCCTGGTGTGACAAGTAGCATGTATAGAGGGAAGCCTCTAAACCTCAGTGTTTCTGCATGTCCTTCTGCTCACAAGTTCCTCTGCTTAACATTTTGATGTATAGTCTGAACTACATCTCCACACTTTTACTTTGAAAACATCCCACTTAAGAGTGTCAGTTCTGGAGGTGTGTGTAGCTGATTTGTCTTTAAAACTGGCAGAGTATGACATGGAATATACTTATGTATATACTCATCGCAGTCTACAACTTCCTCGCGAGGGGGAGTGGAGAGGCCCGTGACCTATTCTCCGTAATCACCAGTGACAGGATCCGTGGGAATGGTGTTAAGCTGAGGCAGGGGAAGTTTAGGCTGGACATCAGGAAGAGGTTCTTCACCGAGAGGGTGGTTGCACACTGGAAGAGGCTCCCCAGTGAAGTAGTCACTGCACCAAGCCTGTCTGAATTTAAGAAGCGATTGGACTGTGCACTCAGTCACATGGTTTAAACTTTTGGGTAGACCTGTGTGGTGCCAGGAGTTGGACTTGATGATCCTTATGGGTCCCTTCCAACTCGGGATATTCTATGATTCTATGATTCTGTGATTCTATGATTTATGTATGGGTATGAGGATTGGAATGTTAGGAATGCACAGAAGGAGAGTTTTGTCTCAAGGTGAAGCGGTTTAACTGATCAGTCCTGGATTTTTAGCAGTAGCATTAGCAGAAAATGCTCAAAGGAGCCTAAACATTAAAGGAGAGTGTGCAACATCCACACAAGAGTCTTAATTACAATTTCAGTCATCATTACCTTAAATATTAAAGAGAGGTTAATAAGAAAGACTTGCTGCTAATCACATGCAGATTCAATGCCAAGAAATTTCAACGTGAAATACTTTCTTATTTCTGCCTGCCTGGAAAGAAATTTAAGATTTGATTCTGCTATGGCCTTATATACTTGGTGGAAAACCAAAAGATATAAAGGTTTAATCTAAACAAGCTTCTATCTACCCATGTCTTACATTTTCCCTCCCTAGCCTGCCCTCAGAAGGTAAAAATAAATTGCTGGAATCTTTGGAGACCATAAGTACTTGCTGATGGAGCAGCACCTGAAATCAGGAGAAAAAAAAAAAAAAAAAAAGACGAGAAAATCTGCTTTGCATCTTTGTTGACTGGGAAATCATTTGTATATATGTGCTACAAATCACTATCTCCACCAACTGCTTGATATGGAAAGAAGAAAATGACACTAGTAATGTATGACCCTGAGAGTAGAGGAATTGTAGCTATTTACATCAGTTGTCAGCAACCTGCTGCTTGTTTGTGATGTTGCTGCATGGATATAGATAACCTCTCTGAAACATTAGCTGAGACAAAGCAAGTAATTCTTTGTTGACACATTGTCAGTTTCTAATTTGTTCTCAAACTGTGAGGTAAATCCTCCATCTCCACTGGAAAAGGGTCCGCTCTATCTCACATCAGGCTTTCTGCCCTTTTCACTTTCTATTCTCAGCTGGAAATGTAGTCGAAAAGGAGTTTCCTGCCCAGAAACTGATAAAATATACCAACAAAATTATCTGGAGAGTTTAACCTTAGCTGTGGTCCCTTTGCATCACCCTGAATAAAACCACAGAGTAATGCAGAAAGGAAACTGTGATCCTTATTCGTGCAGCATCAGAAATCAGGACGGCTGCTTTTGCAAGGGACAGAGATTATCCCTTGTGCTCAGAAAATGTGGCTTTAGCTAAGGAAATAAATGACTCAGAGCCAGGTATTGGTGAGTGAAAAGGAAAACCTGAGAAAGAAAATCAGAGTGATGACTCTTCATGAAACATCGCTATGTCAAGAAGAAATGGCAAACATTGTGGCAAGGGCTTCCTCTGATTTCCATTCCTACTTTGTGGTGTATTTGAGGAGGCTACAATACGAATACAGTAAAATGTGATGTGCTAGGAATTTTCTTGCACAGAGATTGACCTGATTACATTTCACTAGGCATAGGAGCTCATTCTTCTTTCTGACTGCTACTCAGATATAAGACTGACAGCTGGACTCCATCACTTGGATTAATGGGTTAAAAGCTGACATCTTTTTAGTATTTCGGACTTTATTTTCTTTATCAGCTTGACTTTCATGCTCAGAATGCTCTTGCCACAATATTCTTTTAAAAGTACACTTGTCAGGGTCCATTTGCTACTAGCTACCTTGATGGTGACACCAGCAATGGCTGTGGTTTACCTTTTGACCTTAGAGAGGCAGCAGATGGGCCCAGTAATAAATCCCGATTATTAGTGAAAGAGCCAATAGCTTGGAAAGACAGAAATAAAAGTCAGGCAGTTTTATACTGCAGTTCTTGTTATCTGCTTTGATATGGAGTTGTGGGCCATGTCAGGGGTGATGATGAGCAACCTCAGCTGCCTGCAACCCTTTGCTCTCCAGCAGTGCATGCTGTCGGCCTTTTCCTCCTGCCTTCCATCCCTCCTCCCTTCTTCCCCTGGCAGAAGTGATTCCAGGTAGATACCAGACTGCATTCCCCTCCCTGAGTCATCTTAAGCATCTGAGTCTGTGATTTAAAAGCAGCCATGAGGACGGTTAAGATCCTTTGAGGTAGACAAGGGGCAGCCGGAGCTCGGTCAATATCTGTGTAATAATGGCTGCCATGTCATGAAATGGCAGCCTCCTTGAGGAGGGTATGAGGGACTACAGTGGGTGTCAGGAGGAGTCCTCTGGTCAGCCTGGGTGTGTCAAAGGATGAGGAAATTTTGCTGAGACATTTTAAATAGTGCTAAAATATATATATAACAATAACAACAACAAGAACAATAATAATAATACATGATCAATATAATATATAAACATACA
Organism: Anser cygnoides; assembly: GCF_040182565.1. NCBI lineage: Eukaryota > Metazoa > Chordata > Aves > Anseriformes > Anatidae > Anser > Anser cygnoides. Next base: position 49,581,745 of record NC_089874.1, read on the forward strand.
ACAAATATAGTAATGAATAATAATGAAGAAACCACTGGTCTGCTCTCCTCAGTGTTCAAGACACAGATTTGCAGGACATTTGGACAGGCCCGCCCACATTCACAGCCCTTCAGCTGGAACTGAAGTGTAAGGCCTAAGTTGGGCCTCGTCTATGGAAAACCTGATATAGAGCCACAGGGGTGCCCTTTGTGGTTCAGCTCAGGCAAATATTTTCCATTTTTTGCAATAAATATGTTTATGTTTTATTCCTTTTTTTTTTCAATGTGTATAGTCTGATGAGAGAATTTTCTCAATTGTTTCTAGGCATGTCATGTAATTTATATACACACACCCTCCAGTGAAATTCGTGGTAAACTGCAGTTTTGCACAAGACTGCAAAACCTTTATTTATATAAACACAAAAAGGTGCCTATAGGAGCATAGCTACATAATCCAAATTTCCAAGATCCCATTCCTACATGTATGTACTTGCAACTTACATATTCTCAGCACTTATGTGTCATATGACCCCATGTAGGATAATGATTAAACAATTGCTGTTTTAGTCAATTATTAGACATGAATTAAACCACTTAAGGATATTTATTTTAAAAAATAAATATTAAAATATTGTTTAAAATATTTTCCCTGAAATTTCTACATATAGTTTTTGACATTTTCTTTTTTCATTTCTAAGAAAGATGAAAAGTCTCCCCCCCCGCCCCCCCCCCCCAAAAAAAATAGCATTTTTTCTCTGAGTCTTTATGATAAAAGAAAAGGTGAGTAATAAGTAATTTTGTCTTCTCCTGAGCCCAGGTTTTTGTTAATGGTTTGAAAAATTTGACTTTTTCCATTCAGTGCTGTTTTTTTAATAGATATAGAAATTGTCTTTAAAATAAATAAATAAATAAAACAGACACCATTTGCAGTAGTGGTCCAGTTCCACTCCTTTTATGTCTATGAGCAATCCTACTTAATGTGAGCATTGTGAACAGACTATGACTTTTAAACCAAATAAAAGAAAATTTCACACTTTTCTGTCATTTACTAGTAGGAATGACTATTTTTTCCTGTCTTAATATGTCAGCAATTAAAAAACTATTAGGTTTCTTGCAAGTGATTGCCAAACTAATATTGATTTCTCCTCTTCCTTTTGTTTTCCAATAAATCAGTCATTTAAAATTCCAGTGAATTACCAAGCTATTCCTTTCTCAAAAAGCTAAGTGTGATAATTAGGACAATTTTGATTGTTGGCTGAATTTACTTCAGAAATATGTTGAAGAAGGGTCTTCTCATATCAAAAAGCTAAAAATTCTATAATTCATTTTAAAAATTGTGAAACTCTTCAGAGGTGATTTTTTTTATATAACTTTCATAAATATTATTCATTTACCTGAGTAGAACTTTTCTGTAAAAATAACAGAATAGCAAATATAAAATAGGTAGTTTTAGATGTAGTACTGTAGCTTATGTTAACAGGAGTACCAGTAAAATCAATTTAAGATGTCATTTTCTATCTCTGCATAGTGTAAATGAAGAATACATGTAGGAATTTGTTAACAGCAGACACATTACTGCAAAATTATTAATAGCTAGTGGTTTTACTTCATCAGTCACAAGTTATATCAATCATTTCCTTGCCAGCATGGAAACAGAAGCTCTACTGTTTTGGAGAAGAAAGTGTATGTGTATGATGTGTGTGTTCCATATAAATTACCCAGGTGTTTTAATACATCCAGGTGGTTTTTTATTCCTTTTGGAAAAACAGAAATGAAACAACCCAAGGGCTAATGTTCTAATTATCAGTGGTTGTGCAAGCCTCCAAAACCCATGTATTCTATAACCCCTGGAAAAATTCTGACATGTTATAAACTGGCTAAATTAGCTTAAATCAGTAAACAAACAAATTGGTGCCAGCACAATAGTACAATAATGCGGTGCATACTAAATGACTTATTTTCCTAATGCCAAAATAGCTGTATTAAACAATGTTAAATAGTCATGATTTTTCCATATGTAATTTGAGTCAGAAGTTTCAAAAAGTCATAGTTCCTGATCTTTAAAGAGCAGTAGAATGTCAAATTTCTTAGTAATTTCTGGATAATTAAAATCCAAGTCATATATGGTTCAAAATATAAAAAATAAAACAAATTTCATTATATATATTAAAAAAAAAACAACTACCGTGGTAACTATGGAAGCTTAGGTGCATGATTATTTTAGTTTAACATTAGGAGAGTAAGCCAACTTCTTTGGGAGGGTAGATCATATTGGTCTAAACAGAGTAATATTGAAATAAGATGTATTTGAGAGGGATTGTTGTATATGCAACAGAGAGGGACAGAAAGACTGGATGGAGACTGCTTAGATAGGACATGGCACAAAAAGCATAAAAAACATTAGAAAAAGTGAGACACTCCACATTGTTCTTTGGAATCAATGATATATGCGTCAAAATATAACCAAAAGTGTAATTTTTATCGTTTTACTTCCTGATGGCTGTTTATCTTCTTTTCTATTCTGTGTTGGAAGATACTGTGAATAGCTGAATTTTCTGTATGAACAAAAGATGATATCCAATGTAAATTAATCACTGATTGTAGAGGTATGGGGGGAATGTGGCAGGAGCCTTTCCTTTCACTGTTATGCATATTATTACTATTATTTTTGCAGTCACATGTTATGTAAGCATAATCATTATTTATGATTTTGGTAATAGACCTCTGTAGTAACCTCTGTGGGTGTTAATATAACATACTCTCTTTACAGAGACAATCATGTATAAATGGAACTGAATGGAACTGCATTTTGCAGGACACTATATACTGTAATCTCCTGAATTTTTAGTTATTCTTAGTTTTTAAACCTAAATATTTTTATACTATCTCTCTTGTGTGGGTAAAATCTTTACAACTTCACTTTTCTTTTATCACCACGTAATGATATCTGAGCTATCAGAATGTTGCGTACATGCTCGTTCACCTTTCTTTTGATTACTCAATGTATTGATATTAATCTCTGTACTGGAATACACATCTTCACATTTACACATTAACATGAAGTCAAAACAACATGTCTAAGGTACTTGCATCTTTCCAAATTAAAAATGCTTTTCATGACCAACATGTAAGTTTTTCATATTTGAAAATTACACAGACACACACATAAACAGAACTATGGAGGAAACTGTATATATTAGTGAATACCTTGTTTTCTACTTCTGTCAATAACATGCCAATTTTGACCACTGGAAACTGAATATTTGCTGTCATAAATGAAATATGCACATGAATTTGTGCTTTAAATGAGAACCAGTTTGTTTAAAGTGTTGTGTTCTTTCTTGTCTGCATTTAGCTACACTAGCATATTTCTCTATGTGAAACTGAATAATTAATTGCCCCAGTGGTGCCTTCAGGAAAGTGTTTTCAATTGCTGTTTCTGGAGACTCCGTTGCTACTTAGTACTCATGAATATGTCAATAAACATACATGGTTGAGTACAGCAGAATATATTTCTTTTACATACTTCACAGTCTTTTTTAAAGAATGTAAGAAATCTGGATATCTAAACTGCTAGTGTTCTTTGTGCTGTAACAGAGCCCTTAACTCTAAATTGTTGCATCCCTAGACCATGATCAATATATTGAGAAAGGAAAATACTACTGGCAGTCTTACTAAAACACATCTGTACCTAAAAGGAATAATATATGTTAATAATGTAAAAAAAAAAAAATAAAAAAAAAGGTAGATCTGGGAAAAAGCAGCATTCAGCATTTGTTTTTTGCTTTTTTTGAGGAGCAGGGATTTCTATATGGCTTCCTCAAGTTTAGTTGCTTCTTTTTCATCATCATGTTTGATCACCTTTTCTGAAGGAACATCCCACATATTTACTGGAACTGCCCACCCTGCATATTAATCAGGGGTTATATATAGACATTTTTCCTCCTAGTTATTCAACATGCAGTTTTGTATCTTTTCCACACTAGCTTTATGCACACTAGCTTTATTCCACACTGGCAACATGCAGCACAGGTATGATCGTGAGTAGTTTACCATGACTTTCCTGTGTCTTCTAACAGCTGTAATGAATGCCAATAGGTATATAAATGAAGCTATCTATCTCACAAAGTATTAAACTCATTTAGGAATTAACTGCCCGTATTCAGTCAGCTTCCTGGTACGCAAATTACAAATGCAGAGAAATGGCTCCACACCACATAAAAAGGCAAAGCTCTTGATAGAGGATCCTGGTTGTCTGCACAGAAATCATTTATCTTATGGGATCTGTCCACGATTACTATGTAGCTGATCCTGTTTCACAGTGTACTGTTTTTTTTCTGGTCAAAATTATCTGGTCTTGATGTACCATTGAGAACACACAGTCTGTACTACTCATTCAATAGCAGTGTTCCCTTATGATTAGCTCTTGTAACTGGCCTGTACCTTCTTTTACATCTCAGCACTCAAGGCCATTGAACACAAATGGTCTCTGTTCTGTGAGAAGCAAAGTTGCTTCTCATTGTCATCATTATTTTGATCCATTCATGCTTGGGAGACCAAGTGGAAAGTGAAAGTTTGCTTCTGTGTTCATTTTCATGTTGCTTGTTTGACAGCTACTGTACTCTTTCACAGAATATGGCTCATACATTGGCGTTCCTCTATGCATACTTTTGATGGTGGGTTTTGAGAGACAGAGACACAGAGAGATATTCTTTCTGTGTGTGTTTCATCCCTTGTGTTCTATTTTGATGTAACTTGACAAAAATTTTCTGCTGAGGTAACAGCAGAATTTTTCAGGGAAAGCCAGAAAAGCTCATTTTTCCTCTTTCTGAGAAATCCGGTAGCTGGGAACAAGAACTACACAAGTTTAAACCGAAAAGCATGCTTTTATTTTTAACAAAGAGGACAGGTGATCATTGGGATGATTGGCATTGCTGTTGTAAGCTCAATCTTAATGTATAATTGCTTCACTTGAATAGTGAAAAATTTTGCATAACTTAATACATAACATTACTGACATGCATTCAGTTTCCTGATATTTATATTATATATATGCTATTTTGCAGTGTATTATTGTGCTTCTTTATTATCACCTGCCTGCTTAAAGGAATCAGATATTTTTTACAACTGCACTTTGCTACCCTGTGCACCATCTCCTCCTAGAGATGTAATTTAGCCATTTTGCATGTTCTGCCATTCTCATCATTTTATAAAAGTCACTTCTGTTTATCAGATTGTAAGATTCTTCCTTTAAAGCAACACAAAATGGTATCCTCTTCTTCAATCATCACTCTAACCCCACTACATGCAGAATTATTAGTTCACAACTTTAACTCACAAACTGCGTTACATGTCCCTGCAAACTTACAAGTTGTGCATAGTACACACAGACCATCATATAATCCTTAATCTTATGAACAATTTTTATTTTCTCTTGGGAATTAAATTTTCCAGCATTTGGTCATCGTATATTTAGGACAGACGCTTATTCGTATAGACAGTAACGCACTTTTCTATTTCTTTAACTTAGGTTTCATGCAGTGTAATACTGAAAGTTTATGGTGAATCCAACAAAATTTACTGTTTTTCTTAAAGAAAAAAAGTAATGTACAAAAATCTAACTGTTCAGTTCAAAAGAAATGAAAAAATCTGAAATGAATTGTAAAAAACTTTTAAAGATAGAAGTCATAAGGCTTCTGTATTTAATTTTGCTATTAAAAATAAAGTCATCTGTTAATTCAATATAAATATTTGAAGGATGACTTGAAAAACAAATATTCAGGTAGTGAAACTCAAGTAATAGGGCTGTTTTTTAAATCTACTTTCATATGTGATTTTCAGAAAATGCTTCAATATAAACTCTGTTTACAGTTTGCATTAACTCAATTATTTTAGAAGCTTCAGGCTTACCTATTTCATTTTAGTTAGATGTCACATGAGTTAAAGACTCATGTCTTTTGAGTTAGTTTATTTGAATTAGTCTGTTTTATGGTGGACTGGATGAATGACTTGGTTGTTTTCTTAACTGTAAAGTTTAGTTTTCCAAAAACAATCTACACTGTTTATGTTCCAGAGATACCTGTTTTCTACTGTGTGAAGGTTAGATGACCTTGTATTGCAGAGAGCCTTTGAGAATCGTAATGACAAACATGGTTTCTATTCCTATTCTTTTAACTCTCAAATCTAAGACAACACCATAAATGGCCAAATTACAAAGGTAAAACATTAAATGGCATGTGCTAGAAAAAATAAATAAATCTCCAAATACTGTTAAATCATTAGGTGCCTGAATTAGAACATTAAAACAGAATAATAAAGTAGAAAGCACAGAAATAATAGTCATATGTTGTACCCTTATTTTTGGCTATGTCAGAGAAGCTACATATGCAGGTGACCTGGCATCCAGGAAGTTTAGGTACTCTTAGCTACATTTATGCAAATGTGCATGCATTTGCAATGAAATGAACATTTTTTCAACAACTATGAATACTCTAGCATTTTTATCACACCATTAAAAATAATAAGTATTAATAATAATTATCTCACAACAAATATTGTCTGACAGAAGGAGGGACAAACTTCCCCAGAATAGAAGGTAACAAAATGTCAGCTCTATTTGTACAAGAACTTTAATTTTCAACTAAGCAATCCCATGTACTAGGGAAAGAAAATCTTTTCAATTTGGAGGACTTTGACAAATATTAATATATCACAGTTGCAATGAGATTCATTTGTGCTGTGGAATCCAAGAGGTCAGTACATCTGTAAAGATTTATAGTACTTAAGAGATGATCGTACAAGACATATGGTTTAATCATGATGTATTTAAGCCTTTTTTATCTGCTTAAGAATTCAATGTTTTTCTTTCTCTAATTTAAGAAACTGTTTGCTATTCCTTTCAACAACCACAAAAGTATTAATACAAAAACCACAGTGTATTAAAAATGGCTTGAGAAAAATCAGTTACATAACTATAATTGATTACAACTGTGAAAAAATATATAATGATTTCAGTGTTAATCCTTATATACTTGACATCACACTATAAATTGCTATATATGGGTGGCTTTCCTATAGAATCTCATTTATATCACAGTAAATCCTCAGAGGAAGATAATGAAAATGTGGAAGGACTCTGTGATTTATATCTCAGCATTAATATGTTTAGCAGTTTATTTTGCTAAAACTGTGCCCTCCTAATAATGGTCGTAACCATTGTTTCATTTTTAGAATGCTAACACATGCATCTCCAGTGTTACATGAATTGTGGTGGAAAAAGCCTGCTATGGTTTTAGGTATCTGCTTTTGTCAACTTGATCTTCATCATGGCCATAAAGCATACGCTTTCCCCATCCTCACTGATGGCCAGCTGTTGATAAAGGAAAGTGGTGATTACAAGTTTTAAAAATATTCTTCATGTTATGGAAAACTTTCTACTTAAAAGTATCTAATTCAAAGAGATCCTAGATGTGTCGCATAGCACCTATTCCAGGTGGGCTCCTTGTGGTATGATTTGGAATTGAATGCTGAAGTGCGTAAGTGTAGATCAAGTGTACAGACAGATGCATGTAACAGACTATTAAATTGGAGCATGGCTAGAGCAGCACTACATGGTAATAGGACACTCTTCTGTAAACTGAGTCACCAAGTATCACCTTTTAAGAATGTCTTTTTTGTTGTTGTTTTACTACATTTTTAACAAAAACAAAGTATCCAAATACTTGCATTTCATCTATCTAGCAGTAGTAGAGACTATAGACTTTAAGGCCAGGTTGGATGGAGCTTTGAGCAACGTGGTTTATTGGAAGTTGTCCCTGCCCATGGCAGGGAGCTTGGAATTAGGTGATCTTTAAGGTTCCTTCCAACCCAAATAATTCCATGCTCTATGTTCTACTCTATAGGAAGCATAGCACAGAACATCAAAGATGAAATAATTCCTTTTACCACCCAAAGAAGAGCTAAGAATATTGAAGGTTATTAGATAATTAAAAATACAGAAAATTACATGTTATTAGATACCCTTGCTCATAGATTATCTGATTGTGCACAGGAAAACAAACAAACAAACAAAAAAGTTAATTCAAGATTATTAACTTGCACAGCCATAAACAAAGAGTTTAGTCTTTAACAAGGCTATAAACAAACCAAGAAAAAAAAATATTTTGTTATGGAACACCCATATGTTAATACATAGTGTGTATAGGAACATGAAGCTTAATTTTGCTTTGTTTAAACAGTTTCTCTCAAGTAGTCTAGGATTTACTTTTATGCATTAACAAGATGATTTTTCATAGTGTTCATTAATATACATTTAAAACATCCTTTTCTAAAGGAAGACAATATTAGCTAGAATACATATAAAAGTTTAAAAGCTGTCATTTAAAAATGGGACTAGTCATCTGAAATTTGTAGTTTAATCTCAGAGCTTAACCATGTTCACTATCGCTTTGCAACCATTATGATATACCTCAAAAGAGAAGGAAGGAAGGAAGGAAGGAAGGAAGGAAGGAAGGAAGGAAGGAAGGAAGGAAGGAAGGAAGGAAGGAAGGAAGGAAGGAAGGAAGGAAGGAAGGAAGGAAGGAAAGAAAAAGAAAGAAAGAAAGAAAGAAAGAAAGAAAGAAAGAAAGAAAGAAAGAAAGAAAGAAAGAAAGAAAGAAAGAAAGAAAGAAAGAAAGAAAGAAAGAAAGAAAAAGAAAGAAAGAGAGAAAGAAAGAGAGAAAGAAAGAAAGAAAAAGAAAGAGAGAAAAGAATGAAAGAAAAAGGAAGAAAGAAAAAGGGAGACACCAAAGGAACCAAAAAAATTAAATGACATTCTAATTTGAACAGAAGCTGGAATGGTGCTCCAGAGTTCTTTAGCTGAATCATGTGTTATCATTCTTCATTTTCCTACATGGTTTATTTATATTGATCAACTGCTTAGGAAAAGTTTTTTGTTAAAAGAAAAATAAAATAAAAATTTAAAAATGATTTGATTACATGCTGTTACCATGTAATCAAATCAATTGTCATTGTTATCTGTTACTAACATTTTTAATAACAAATGCTGTCATGGTTACAGAAGTGATTTTTTTAATAGAAAAAAGGAAAAAGTCATTTTGTGTACCACCACCTAGACACTGTCTACTTTCAGTGACTGTGGCATGTTTATGTATGTCCACCTCATCAATTAGAAACAAATAACCCAGAAAGGATGTACTCTTAGCATCTAAGTAAATAATGGAGATGGATAAATGAAAGTTACTAAATCAAGATGAAATAAATTTCTAAAGCTGCGTCAGCTGTGCTCTTATGCCCAAGGAAAACAAAATTGATCACCTGGTCACAACTCAAGGTCAAAGGTTTGAAACAGAGACTGCTGAGACTTAGGTAAATGACATGTTTAAAATAATAAGAGAAATTTTAATCTAGAAGGAAACAAAAGCAAGGAATATGTGTATACAGGGCAGTGTGATATTGAGAATTATGCAGACTTTTTGCTTGGTATATTAAGTTAAGGAAAACCAGTAAGAAACAATCAGTCAGAAAAGCATACTCTATGGCAGTCTGTTCATCTTACGTCTCATAAATGTGTAACACCCAGCCCTGTTTGTGAGGATATTAATGGCATCACAGAAAAAGTTTATATACGGCATGGCTTGCAAATCAGAGCCACAGAAGCAGTGTTTTCCAAGGACTCTTCCATTGGAGAAATTATTTTATTTAGGGCAAGGTTCATTTGATCGGGTATCAGTGTAGTCCAATAAAAAACTAACATTGCTTTTGGACTATGGCAAAATAGGCAAAATAAGACTTATTTCCAGAAGAAAGCAGGGAGCTCGAGATAAACAATCTTTTTCTCAGGATTAACTAAGAATTATACTTCTGAATCAAGTTTTGATTACATTGTGATCAAATAGCAGTGCAAATTCTAGATGAATTTCTGATAGAAATGAGGTTGTCAGTGGTCTAAATTAACAATAGATCATTCCATTCAGCTAAAGGGATATCAATATAATTATTAATTTTATTTTTTTTTAGTCCAGATAAAGCGTAGTTGCTGTGTGGTTTTTTTTGTTTGTTTGTTGTTTATTTTTAACTGCTATCACTTTTCAGACTAAGATATTTACTGTATCACCTCCACTAGCAATAAAACATCTCTGTTATATTTCAAAGATTCATCATCCAACCAAGCTAGGATTCTCTATTTTCTCTAAAATTTTGGTCTCCCACATGACAGTAAGTCCCATCTCCAGGTTCACCATTTATTAAATATTTTAGCCAGAAAGAAACATTAAGAAGGCCTACAGACTAGGAACACAATTTAAAACCTCTAAGAAAGAAAATATCTTATTAATTCATTAAGTCAAACTGCTTGTATCTACACTTGTATGACTAGAATTATGGTTCATTAACTTCATTTCTTTATATGAGTTAATTAGCTCAGAGGAGGCCAGAAATTAATTACCAGCTTATATAGTTTGTGCAGAATGGCATTCTGTTTATTTAGTTTCTCCTATTAACTTTTAATCTCTTCAAACAATAAAAGAGGTAATTAGTATTTTATAAACAAAAATGAATGCAACAAAGGCAAATAATTTGCCAAATAGTGAGATTCCTGTGTAGAACCTGATAGTTGTGTGGTTCAAGTTACAGACCTTTTCACTGTTAAGTATAAGCAAAAGGAGATTGAAAATGTAGGTAGTCTCAAGGCAAGGTCATACAATCCATCATTAAAGAAGAGCTACCTACTAATACCTCACATAGCAGAAAAACTAGCCTTAAAAAGTTTCCAGCTGTTTGAAAATAATTGCCCATGTATTCAACTACAGTAACAGTTGTAGCTAGCTTTGCTAAGGTGAACAGGATGATACAAAACAGGGACACATAATGAAGCATATTTCATTCAAATAAATAAATAACCACAATAAAATATACTATACGATTGTGATAGTGTCAAAAAGTTACGTTGCCACCGTGTCCCATGTTTAACCAGTGTGTTTCAACAATAAATATAATCTATTATTCTATTCAGCAACCTGTAAGATACAACCTAGAATGTTCATAAAATATATCGATCTTTAGTTTTTGTTTGTTTGTTTGTTTGTTTGTTTGTTTTGCAATTTTGTTAAATACATGGTAAATGTATAAAGATACAGAGCAGTGTAAATATTTATCACCATATTTTTTGGTTATATGACTGACTAAACAGATGCAAATATGTGTCAAGCATGTTACCAAGGAAATATTTCAGGAAGTTCTTAACGAGTGGTTTTTATTTTTATTGGGACTATTTATTCAATTCCCTGCATCTGCAAAACCAGGTGCCTTTATCCAACTCTACAAAACCCAAAGAGAGTCATAAAAGCCCTCTTTAAAAAATCTAAAACCAACATGAATTTAAAGTCTGTATCTTGAGACATTCATGACTAAAAGAATGCTGTGGGTCACATTGAGGAGTAAGGTCCTGTCCTTCCCACTGGTATCTATTTAAAGTTCCAGTCAAAGCCTTCTGTATCTGATACTGCAAGGCTGAGAATTGCTAATATTTTTACATTCAGAAAAGCTGCCAATAATGTTATAATAATCTTACCCTGCCTTAGTCTTTGGCTGTGTGGAATTTGTGGAAGCAAAAAGATAAAATATTGCGGGGTTGTTTATTTAAAAAGACATTGTTTGAGGCCTTTTAAAGACCAAGGTGAGTCTCAAAAGACATTGACTGCAGAACATCGACCAGATGCTTCAGGTGGAGAGACAAAAAACGTTGTTATGATACGGTTCTATAATTCATGATTTATAAAATAAAATTCCCTACATACAGAAAAATCAGAAAGGTGGTTTTGAGAGGGGAAGGAAAAGGTGTGTTGGCTACATTAAGTATTTACCAGTTAAACCCAGTTAAATGCTTTTTCTATTTTTATTTTTATTTCCTAAAGTCAAATAATATTCACTAATATATTAATAAAATGTCAGTCTTTGAATGTTGAGCACAGAAGAGAAAATACCATGTCTAAAGGTGTTTTACTAATTTGATAAAACCAACATAAGAAGTTTTGTTGGAGTTGCTCAAATCTGAAGCAAAACACAGGTCTTCCTTATGCACAGTGCGGCAAGTCTAAAGTTCTGATAAAGTCAAATGAAAAAGTCTTACTGACTAAAAAGAGACAAGGATTTCCCTCAGTGAAATCCTGCATTTTACTTCAGAGTTCTGTCAGACTTCTTTTTCACTTAAGCTAAAGGATAGAAGTGTCTTTTCTCTTACTGTCTCTCTTTTATCTGGTACAGTATCAGGTCAGTACATGACATAAAATGAAGTAACATTTGGAATAAATAATAGAAATCTTCTGCTATAATTAAAAAAAAAACACAACAACAACAACAAAAAAACACTTCTCTGAATGATAGGAAGATAATATCTTATAAGCTTTATCCTTGCATAAGTAAGAAAAAAAAATCCATAGTAATTAATGCCATTTTAAAAGCTATAGCAACAAAGGAACAGACTAAATTTCTCCAACATGTTAGAAACTTTGAAAAGAAAAGGAATTAGAAAGGATTTCAAGGCATTCAGTGACTCCTGAAGCTGACTGTATCAATGCTTCATCACTAAAACAAAATATTCTACGTTATCTGTTTGGTGTACACAACAGTTTCCTTCGGAATTATTTAAATCGTCATAGTTAATTTTAGCCTCTAACTATAGAATACAATTTTCCTTTCTCTGGCTGCCTTATATTTCATTCTGCTTTTGTCTTAAAATCCTCTTGATGTGAAACAGCTGCCATCTTCAACCTGATTAACAGATAGGCAAGGGTTCTTTATTGCCAGCATTAGCTTTACGGCACAAATCACAGGGCTTCAAAAGGCTGAGGAAGTGATCGGACTGCTCACAACTATTACAAATGATTTCAAGCAATTCACCACTCCTAACTGGTGCTGCCTTTGCATATGATTTTCTCAGATGATTCCTGAATATTCTGACATGTTGTGTCAAGTTGATTTCTGTAGTTCTGATGAGAAAAAAAACAAAAGCTCTAATCTGAATGCAGTCCTGGACAACAGGATATGTATACTGTATATACATTTTTTATTTTCCTCTCTTTTTTCAATTTACAGATGCCATTATCATGCATGTTTGGGGGTGAAAAGAAGCAACGTGGTGTCTTTTTAATTTTGATATTTTTTTTTTCTTCTAATATTAAAATGGTATTGCCCATATAGAGAAAAGGAAATAAAGAAATCTGATGTAGAAGCCTGGGGTCTTCTGCATGTTTGTATAAATATTTTTGCACCATTAAATACAAGTCAGAAATTTTTGCAGAAGTTCTTCTTTTGTCAGTTCAACATTTTCCACTATTGTCATATTTCATGATTTTTTTCTCACTGTTCATTACATTTTTTTCTGAGTATTTTATCTATTCACAGGCTAATCATTTGTCTACTGATAACAGTTGCCTACTTATAATTATTTCTTATAATTTCTGAGAAACAGGAAATGTCGCAGCCCTTCCTCACCCTCATCTCCCTCTATGACCCGGAATCTTTTTTCTTTCAGTCTAATCCAGAGAATCCTTCCAGTCCCACCATCCCCCACAAATATTCTACAATAAAGTCCTCTCTGGTCTTTACTGCATTCAAGAACAGTTTTAAAACTTAGTACTTAACCTGCACTTTACTTATTAATCTCTGTCTCCTGTTTCAGGTACAGCTATCACCTATGCATATGTCACTACTGTATTTTGAGTACTCAGAATCTCCCCCTGTTCAAAAGAGTCATACTGTCACTTGTATATATAGCTAAGTATTCAGCATAGTTTTCCTCATCTAAAAAGAATTATTTCCTCTGTCAGGCTCTTTATCTAAACACTTCCACCGAATAACCCATATATTACTTATCTCCTTTCATTATAACTTAGCATGTTTAAAACTCTAATGTGCCTGACCAGCTTGGCCTCCCTTACTTCTGTGCCTTCATTCTTCCATGAAGCATTCACAGAGGCTAATCTCAAACACTGAGGCATCTTCCACTTCCTAGCTAGCTTTAGATGAACAGCTTGGATCATTTTTCCTCTTTTTCTTTAGGCACTTTGCATGGCTGGAGTTTCTCATATATTTTTTTTTCTTCTTTTCCTATGTTTGCCCAGTTATTTTGTAAATTACCTCCACTTTCAATGGATAACACCTATTTGCATATTTCTCCCAATCCCAATGGCCCCATATCTCTGCTTCCCTTCCTTCTGCCACAAAAATTTTGACCCCTTCCTTCTCTTTCACCCTCTGTACAGAATCCTTTCTGAAACAAACACACTTCTCTTTGGTCAGAGACAGCTGCATTTCAGGCATTTTCTTCAACTGCAAATGTCTTCTGTTCATAGGAATTTCTTTTGTAGTCAGCCTCCAGTTCTTCTTTGCAAACCAGTTTGCTTTGCTCTGCAAGGCTGCTGAATGACAGCTTCCCTCACGTGTGACACTGACTTACGTTTTGCTTTGCTGAACTACTGGAAAAAATTATTTGACAACCCCATGATAATGTCCATATACTATGGATATGCAAAGATGCTTCAGTCACTTGTCACCATATGAGGACTCCCCCTGTGTATTATACAAGTCTTCTGTGTTCCTCTTCAGTATGAATTCAATGCAACATATATGATTCTATCTCCTTTTTTCCCCCATGGTTCATCTTTTTTTTTTTTTCCTACTACTGAATATCCTTGTGCATTTTCATCATCCCTTCCAAACTTGCATGATGATACTTTGCTGCTGCTTCTGCACTAACTATTTAGCCAAATTCCTCAGACTCACTGACTGGTCCTTTTTCAAATACAGCAATAAACAAATCTTTAATCAGTACGCTACATCTGAGTTCTGCATGCTTTTTGCTTACTATTTCCTATCCTATATATCTCTCCTAATGTTCTGTTCCTGTCATTTTTCACTGTAATCTTCTATAGCTTTTTTCATTTTTGTAACTCTTTTGTAGGATATTTGTTTGAATGATAAGTTGTAAAATTACAGCGTGATCTACTGAGCTATTAGAGAATGACATAAGTCATCTTCCTTGCTACCATGAAATCTGGTGATGCATTTTGGACATTTCTGTGACCAGAAGCCTTCTCATCTTGATGGGTATGAAGTTAACCTTTGTCATTTATGAATTCCCTTATTGATTTATCAACCTAACTATGGGGCCTTTGGAAAGGAATGTAAATATATAATATTAGATATGAAGCTTTCAAGATCACAGGCAGCCCTACTGAAACATTTTTGAAGACCATGATTTACTTTCAAAATCTGATCTGTATGACTGGGTCTGTGTCCTTCCTCTTTGACAGATTTTTACAATGACCCGTAATTTTAACGTAGGCTATTCTTACAAGTCCTTCTTTCGTTCATAGTGTTCAATGAAAAACATATTTCACGAGGCCATCAGACCTTTGCTGTATAGCAGCAGAGGTTGTTTTTTTTTTTTTTGCAATTTCTATAAAATACACTGTCTTTCATGTACAATTTCTTACACCATCTTTAGCTCACAGGAATGTTTCTGCAATTATTTTAAATAAAGCCATATTTGCAGTGGCTTTTTTCTTCTGTTTTAAATCCCTCTTAAAAATTTCTTCACCATAAATCCACAAAGTAAATGAAAGGATGTTAATCCAGCCCATCCCTTCTGCTTACATTGAACCATTTCTTTTACTTTTTTTTTTTTTTTTATCTCATCTTTTATTATTACTACATGCAAACATCCTTGTGATGTTCATATAGCCATGGTGGCATACACCATGGCACCATACCTGTGAGAAGAAGAAATGATCATTTTTCCTCCCCCTCCATGTTCTTACTACTGACCAAGGTTATTCTCTTTATCATGTGCAGATTTTATTGAGTGATGCCAAGTGAGATGAATAGAAGCAAATAATGACAGTGCCGCAGTGATGAAATGAGAGACAGAGGTCGTCTAGGTTTTATACTGAACAAATTGAGTCACATCCACTTCTCATCCATTATTTAGGGGTGATTGGGCAGGCTTGGCTTCTATAGATTTGATAATCATTCAGATGTCCATATTAAATATGTAACATAAATTTCTCATTTGGCTGTCGATGACTTGTCACTGCAAAACAACAATGCATAAAAAGGGCTATAATGTATGGATTCTCAGAAATATTTGACGTAAATAAATATGTAAAAGGAAGATAATAAAATCTGTTTCTGTCTGCCTGCCAGCTAGCCTTCATGTCAGACTGGACAGCCCCATCTAATACTGTGATTTTATGCAGCTGTATCCTATGAATATTGGCCTGCACACTAGAGATTAAAGCACAGCAGATGTTTCTCTGCAGGCTAACAAATATATCACCCCTGATAACGAATGACAAATGTTGTTCCATATTGTGTCAGACAAAACCAGGGCTCTTGTAAAACAAGTGTTACAGCTAGAATAGGATATTTTAACACAGTTACCTAAGGAGTAGACAAACAGACCGTTGCCTGCTCAAAAGGTAGCAGAATCCTAACCTGCTGAGATGCTGGCATTGCAGCAATCAAGTGATGGAGTTCAGAAAAAGAGGAAAAAAACGAACAATCCCTCCTAATAATGATATGAAATATTCACAACTTCCTCTAAATTTTTGTTAGATTTTTGTGTGTGATCTTGTCACGGATAGTTTATAAGTATCCACTACTGTTTCCTGGTCACAGTGGCACAGTAGAGAGTGTTTTGGTGTGGAGAAAGGATGCATGAGGGTTGGAGACACACAGAAAGTCTAAATGATGAGCCTATTTGTTTTATTATACTGCAATCTCATGATATCCCAATGGCTTCCAAGAAGTGGAAAGATAAATGTTAGCAGAGAAGGAAGGACAAAAATAGCCCGAGTATTATGAAATATTACACTGTGGCTAATTAGTACACTACCTCGTTATTTATTACCATTTTATTTGGGCCATTTTTTCCGCCTTTGCACATGTTAGAGGTAAGTTAATGCATGGTCAGCAGCATGCCTTAGCAGTATGTCTTGTCAGCATGGAGGTAAAAGTAAGTTCTTCCTCTTATTTGTCTGTTAATTCAGTATCCTTTATCTATTTTCTTGTGAAAATAAACCCTATAGCCTTTACAGGAGACAAGATTCTTGAAAACTCAGCAAGTAAGGAAGGTGTGATCATATTTTGATGCTCACAATATGTGAACATTTTAGCTGCTGTACATTCTGAATGTATGACATTAAAATATT
This sequence comes from Anser cygnoides, assembly GCF_040182565.1. Classification (NCBI taxonomy): domain Eukaryota; kingdom Metazoa; phylum Chordata; class Aves; order Anseriformes; family Anatidae; genus Anser; species Anser cygnoides. The sequence goes on from NC_089874.1 coordinate 49,598,933, forward strand.
TTCCTTAGCTTTCAAGTTGTCATTTGTCCACTGAACTGAGTACTAAAACAAGTATTGTTTAGTGCTGACAGAGACGATTGAGGAAAAAGGCAATACAGCAACATGGCAACTTTCAATCACTTACTGACTTGCTAATGAACTTTTTTTTTTTTTTTTCCTAACAGAGACTTTGCTTTTGAGCTACGGTGTTTTCCCCAAGCCATTTTATACAATGAGACCATAACAGTTGTTTGTCTGATAAAGCACGTACTATTTAGAACACAGATGTTTGATTATTATTTATTTCTCTCTGAAGCCCGCTAATTCAGTCCCAAATGATCTTTTTTTTTCCTTTTGCTTAAATTTAATTTGGAATGTATGTTGTTGGTAAGTGACAGATAGTTTAATTATTAATAGGATCCCGCAATGCAATGCACCATAGTTTTAAAGTCATCTGGGGCCAAAGCAACACTACTTCCTTCCTTCCTTATGCTTCTGGGATTCCTGGAAGAATACAAAGGTAATTACAAAACTCATGACAAATCTGTATATATTATGTCCTTTCCTCAACATTTGTGCTTGCCTATGGTTTTACAAAGCACCATTCTTACTATGAAATGGTAATGAATCAGGAGAGACTTCTGGTATGGTTGCTTCCTTGGGAGAATGGGCTATCTGGGGAGCAAGAAGAGGGGGAGAGTGGAGGAAGAGAGAAAAAGGAGGAGGGGTTTGTGTTGCTGAATACTGGCAGAGTAGAACATGATGCTGAGACAAAGGTGGACACACTCAGTCCTGGTGAAGGAGAGTGACCCTGTGGGATCTGGTAACTGGCAACAAACAGGCTTAAGATTTGAATTTGAAAAGAGGATTGGGGAAATATCAGGGAAAAAAAAAAAAAAAAACAAAACTGAGGTAGAAGCTACTGAAATAAATACAATTTTTTCATTCTTGACATAAGAAAACCCTGGAGAGGTATTTAACTGTATTGATGGATTACACCTTCTAAGGTATTGAATGTCTTTCCTAATAATTTTCTTATACTCAGGATATTTAATATTTCAAGGGAAGCTGTGTATGAATAAAATTGATGGTGAGTGAAGTGTTGCACAGATTCTACTGCATAACATGCTGCAAAGACTGGAAAGCTGCAAATTTGCTCACACTGCATCCCAAGATTAGATATAGGTCTAAACCTGGACTATGTACTTGGACATTGGAACAGAGGTTCTCTCCAAATCTGTTTTGGAACCTGATGGCTCACAAAGCTTTCAAAGGAAGGAACAGGGATACACATGGACTATATTTCCAACTTCAGACTTGACTATAAAAGATGTGAATTAAAACAAACATTCAAGTAATTGTAGGCAAGTTTGGAAACTTACAAAATGAAAGGTCTACAGGACATGTAGAGGTAGGTATCATTTTACTGATCTAAGTGAGATTTAAATGGATGCTTGATAGGCTGCAAAGGTGAGGTAAATGCCCACAGCTGGGGCGTTAAAGACAAAAGGTGGAAGTTATTTGGGGAAATTTTGTTAACAAGTCTCATATACAGTAGTAAAAGATGAAAGGACATGCAAATCTCAAGAGAACCACAGTTTAATCTAAGGAAAATTGGGTAAACTATGTAAACCAAATTTCTTGCTTAGATAATCTTTATTTTAAACCCTTGCTATGAACATGTTAAGGTACAAGACACCAAACCAAGGAAGAAAAATAAAATCCTTATTAAACATTCACTGCTTCAGTGAAGAAAGCACAGTCTTTTCATAACTATTCATGCCTGGCCCACCACATTAACACAAAATTCAATCAATTACATCAAGGAATGAGGCCCATGCCAGAATTTTTAAATGTGCTGGTGTTTGCAAGTATGGATGATGTGAATCGTGCAGAGAGATATGTCAAGGCCTGTCTATGAAAGAGCATGTATTCATGGGAAGTGATCTGTGATTTTCATCAAATAAATACAGGTTCTAGATTGATTTATTTTTTTTAAACTTAAGGACAAAGTACTTTCAGTGAAAAAAAAATATATATTATTTAGTATGTACTGGCTGAAAAGGCTACATTTAATCAGCAAATATGGTATAAAAATCTACTCTACAATGTTTTAACTGGTAAAACATTAACAAACAAAACTTCTAAATTTTTGACTAATGTGCATGGAAGGATGGTAAAATCCATCCTTGCAGTGAGGTGGCAGTAGAAGAGTACAAGGAAAGTGCTAGTAACAATTTCTTGGTTTTTACCTCTTTCATCTTCTAGTCCTTCCAAGCCATCTAGTCATTTTACACTACTGCTGGTCTACCAGTGAAATATCTGACAAACTAGCTCTGAACAACTGCAGTTGATCAAAGAAGAAAATATTAATGTAGGTGAAGTTTTGGTCATCCTTCTGTCCTTACACATAAGAAGATAAAACTTAGACAAAATCCACTCAAACTATATGAAAGAAATTTGAAATATCTAAAAAAAAAAAAAGTTTACAAGACTTCCCATAAAATAGCTAAACAGCTTGCCTCCTAACGACACCTATGAAAACTTCCTAAATTCCTTCGGAAAATGGGATTTGCCATCCCCAACCTCATAATGAGTTCTAAAAATTTCACTTACATGTCACTATTCTTTCAGAAGAAAAATACTGGAAAACAATAGCCAAATAGAAATCAGTTAAATTAATGAAGATTGAGAATTTAAATTGCCATAAAGTGATGAGCTTATTATTTACATTCTTTTACTTATTTATTTTTAAACAAAGTCCAGTCATCTTGAAAAGACAAATACATCGGATAAACTAACAAGTTTTGCATCTTTATGTGCTTTGATTCTTATTCTGATGATGATGATGATGATAATAATATAAACCACAGTATATGATGGGAAATTTTACTGTGACCTTTCCAAGGTCACAAAACATGGTATCAGGTAAAACACAAGGATAGTTATAGATCAATTTGTATGTGTGGCTGAATGAAAGTATTCAGAATAACATTTTACTTGAAAGTGAATACAGATTTAAGCTTTAAATAGTTAAAATAAGAAATAATATTAATAATAAAATACTATAATAAGAATAATAAAATTGCAGTTACCAATAAACATAACTAACTGACCATAAGAGCACCAGTTCATAACTGAAAACCAGGGAAAGCAGAGGAAAGTGCAAAACTAAAAAGAAAACAAACGAACAGTAAAACCAATAACAAACAATGGTCCCTTCCAAGTCAAACCCTTTTATGGTTCTATGGGCCCATCCTCTTTAACATCTATATTGACAATTTTGATGAGGGAATTGAGTGCAACCTCAGTAAGTTTGCAGATGACACCAAGTTGGGGAGAAGTATCAATCTGCCAGAGGGTAGGAAGGCTCTGCAGAGGGACCTGGACAAGATGGGTCGATGGGCAGAGGCCAATGGGATGAGGTTCAACCTGGCTAAGTGCTGGGTCCTGCATTTGGTTACAACAACCCCGTGCAATGCTTCAGGCTTGGAGCAGAGTGGCTGGAAAGCTGTGCAGAGGAGAGGGATCTAGAGGTGTTGGTTGATGCTCACCTGAACATGAGCCAGCAGTGTGCGCAGGTGGCCAAGGCCAATGGCATCCTGGCTTTTATCAGGAATAGTGTAGCCAGCAGGACCAGGGAGGTGATTGTCCATCTGTACTCAGCTCCAGCGAGGCCACACTGTGCTCAGTTTTGGACCCCTCAGTACAAGAAGGGCATCAAGGCCCTGGAACATGTCCAGAAAAGGGCTACAAAACTGGTGGAGGGTCCGGAATACAAGTCCTGTGAGGAGTGGCTGAGGGAACTGGGGTTGTTTAGTCTGGAGAAGAGGAGGCTCGGGGGAGATGATATTGGTCTCTCCAAGTACCTGAAAGGAAGTTGTGGGAAGCTGGGGGTCAGCCTCTTCTTGCAGATAACAGGTGATAGGACAGGAGGGAATGGCCTTGAGTTGTGCCAGGGGAGGTTTAGGTTGGAAATGAGGAGGCATTTCTTCTCAGAAAGAGTAGTGAGGCATTGGAACAGGTTGCCCGGGGAGGTGGTGGAGGATGGTGGTCCCTGGGGGTGTTTAAGGAAAGGCTAAATATGGTGCTTAGGGACATGGTTTAGTGGGTGATATTGGTTGTAGGGGAATGGTTGGACTAGATGATCTTGGAGGTCTTTTCCAACCTTAATTATTCTATCATTCTATGACACTGTGAACATCCTCCTACCCCACCCTCCCCCCACCCAAAAAGAAAAAAAAAAAAAAAAAGGAAGACAATAAAAGACAAAAAATACCAAACCTCAGGGGTGATATTAGATTGTTTCTAACCCTAAGGACAAATATTTCAAAATCCTATGGCTTTCATTCTTCCGGCATTATACCATGAGATTCTACTTCAAAGTTTCAGTGTTTTACTGTGGGAACAAATGAACTCCAAACTCAGATCAGACAAAACTATTGAGTTGATTCGTGGGAGAAATCATGCAAAAAAAACTTAGGTTTCTAAGTATAAGCAAGAGCTGAGAATTCTTTCTGAGACCCTTGCCTCTCTTTTACATTTTGCTATTCTTCTACGGAGCTTCTAATATCAGTATTTCTTGGAGATTGGCCCAGGGAGGGAAAACCCTCAAACAACAACAACAACTACAACAACAAAACTGTAAAACTGTCTGAATTTCATACCAAGAAGCATCCCAAGTTCCTATTTCCAATCAGTGGTACAAGCTCCTTTGACTGCTCTAGGGCTTTGACCCAATATTCTCACAAAGGATTGTTTCAAAGTAGTAGAAGGTGCAATAGTCTGTCTACAAAATTCATTATGATCCCACTACGGAGTCATTTTTCTTCAGAATGCTTCTGCCTCAACATTCTCACCTGCGATTGCTCACTATCTGCTTAGTACATAATCAGCAGAAAGAAAGGTACATTGCTATCAGTCTCGAGCAATATCTGGGAAGAAGGCCTGATTTCATTTGTAGAGATTCTTTGCATTGAAGCATTTTTTTCCGCCTTGAAAGAAACCCACAGCATGCAATATTCAGTTGGGAGGGATCCCAAAGATTAAAAAAAAAAATAAAATGTACTAGATGGGGCCAAATTCTTTCCCATTATATAATAAATGCTATCCCACCCCCCTGAATTTAGCGTGAATGCACAGCATGTTCACTGTCACATGAGAGATGGGTAATTGCAATTGCTACTAAAAAACACAGTAATCCATAGGGAAGTCTGTGTAGAAAATACAGGAAAGTGGCTGAGCTTTATTTTGGAATATTTACTTGTGCCCAATGGCTGCAATTGGAATGATGAGACTTGGAAAGCTATTATTCCTAAGGGGAATTCAGATACTCTTTTTTTTAGCTCAAAAGCTGCTTCAACATGATCATACCTGTAAGGCAACCCTTCCCTCCCACTTAAAGGTTTCATCTCTAACTTTTATGAATAGAGAACTTTATCATCTAGTTATAATTAATTTATATGCTTGGATACCTGGTAAGAGCTCTTCACTACGACAGCAAAATGTATATGCAATTTAATATAAATATATATAGATCACTGACAAAGAACACTTTTTTCTTCATAAGAGACAAAACAGGACTGGTGGGAATGAAGAGCCACTCTGTAGCAATAACATTAGATTCTCTGAAATGGAAACAATTAACAATGAAACACATTGCCAAACTGTCAAACTGCAGTTATACAGGCATCTCTTACCCTAAAAATAAAGAACAGTGGTAATCATAAATATTCTTTTTTTTTTTTTCTCTCTCATATTTTTCAGTAGTGATCACTGATATTTTTGAGAAACACAGTGTTGATTGTTGTTCTTTTTTCAGGATTAAGATTATTATATGTGGCCCTTATACCTTCTGATTAATTACATCACTTCCTTTTTCACAGGAGACCTCTTTCCCTTAGTTCCTTTGGGCTGAGAGTAAAATTTGCAAAGGATGTAAAAGTTTCAAAGGATGTTCCTTATGTGTTTCTATGAGTTGGAAAAATCATAAAGCTCCTTCTGAACTGATATCAGAGAGACTGTAATTGGACTGTCATATTTCTACATGGGATGATTTAAACATGCTAATTAAATCTGGCCCATTTTCAGTAAGTCTAACACCATCTGAATATATAGATTTTATCAAAAATAAACATCCTGACCCTAGGCATGACTTCTGGATAGGTTGGACATAACATAGTCAAGCTGTTGAGATAATCAGCATATTCACAGTGACCACTGGTCTAAGATTTGCAGTCAGCAGCTCAACAAATGCTAAAACTAGGCTCTTAGATGTCTGCAAATCAGTTACAGGTGGCCAAAAATTCTCTTTTTCTTCCCGGATGGAATTAATGTTGGAAAATAGGACAAGTTGAGGAAATCGTGTCTTTGTTCACTGTAGTTAATAGAAAGCATAATGACACAGCAGCATTTACCTTTCTAAAATCCAAAGAGCTGCTTGGCTGGGACAGTATGCTGCCATTTAGCACCATCCCTCTCTAATTGGCTCTAGGGAGGCAAGTGATCTTTGGCTGAAGAGGCCACTGAGTGCACACAACTGATTGCTGCAGCAAAGGTAATTTTTAAAGTTATTATCCACCACCTTGGGTGGATACCTTAGATGTCATTGCACTCATTTCCGAGAAATGCTTCAACTTTGAAGGGCTGAAACTGAACATGCAAACCACATTAGGGAAAATGTTAGTGTAGTAAAATAAACTTTTTATTCCTATTAGAGACCAAAATGGCTATTGAAAGACTTTGAAACATTATCTGAGATAAAGGACTTTTTCTTGTCTATAAAGGAGGGGATAAAACTCCTAATGCTCAAAATGAATAAATATGAATGTCAACAAGTAAATATTGAATAGTTAAAAAATAAAACAACAACAACAACGAAAAAAAGACATTTAAAAAAAACACCATACAAGCAAACAACAACAACAACAAACAGACAACCTAAACATTCCAGTCATATCACTTCCTCCAGCTGGAAAGTAATCAACACAAACACTGCTTTACTGTCACTCTGTCTAAAAGTAGCTGATGTACAGTAAACACAACTGAGTTTAGTCAAAGATGAGGAAAAAACAAATTTACACACAAACTCTGGAAATTTGCTAGGAGCTCATATTCAATCCTTAATGTTCCACTGCTTAGCATCCCTATTCTGCTACCCCACCTAATTAAGATGGACACTATATTTCTCCCTTCTTTTTTCGGTCAAAGAATCTTGGCACAACCAGCACAAACAAACTTTGCTAACAGCTTTAAACTTGGAAGGCCCGCTTTTTAAATATTTGCCGCTACATAATTGAAACAGCTGTTTTAATGAGATACCTACTGTCATCATTTTACCCTGGCTGAGCTGGGTGACAACAAAGCAGTAATAACGAATTCAATAATAATTAACTCGGGTCATCTGCTCATCTGTCATGGCTCATCAGCTTTAGGGAGAAAAATCCCAGTGAACTTCTCTCTTTTGTGAGCTTTCCAAAAGTCTGCAATAAAATGCTTAGAGAGGACTCTAGGTAGCCCTTCAAAAGTTCTAAGCAAACTGGTAAGTAGGTTAATTAAATTTTATGCATGTTTAAATGCTAATGATTACATTCCTAACATTACAGCGTAATCTGTTATGGAATGATGTCATGCAAGCAGTGGTTTTTAGTACCTAACACATTTCCATCCTGATGTGGAGTAGCTCTGGATCATTTATTGGAGGGCAGGAAGTTGACAGTGGTGGTTTGAAGCCAGGTTTTACATTTAGATCCTCTCCCTGTCTGTTGAATGTTAAGCAGGGAAGTTAAAGAAAGCTACTGATTTTATGCCTAGTACTCCATCACAGAGGGTGATCCAACATACCCAAGGTGAGTTTTCTTAGCTGCACAATAAATAAATAAATATAGTAGGAATTCTGTGGAAATCTATAAGGATGGCATTCCTCCCAAATTATTCTTCCCCCAAAAGAAAAATATTTTGAGACTCTCCCCAAGGTAGGTTCTTTTCATGATTATTTTTTCCCCTTCTCCATAAAAAGATTATTTTTCAGGTATTAAAAAGTTAAAGATTCTCTTCCCTGAGAAAACAAAGTACATCGTTTCTTTTTTTTTTTATTATTATTATTTTTTTTCCCTGTAAAATATTTTGAAGGATAAGATATGAATATCTGATGTATTTGAAAATGGATTCTTTCCCTTTTATGTGAGGAAAAAAGATGATACTTGCTGCTATGTTAGGTCGTTTTATTTTTTTTTGTTTTTACTTAATCTGTTTCAATTCTTGAACTCTCCTTTAAAAAAAAAGAAAAGAAAAAAAAAGAGTCGCTGTAAGCTTTTGAGCTCATTTCAGTTTCAGTGAAACTGAAACTATGCTTATTAAATGATAAGAAGTGGGTGGTGATTGGTTTATAGATAATCCCTACTTGTATATTATTATAATTTTTAAATACCCTTCAAAAATTTCCAATGACACCAACATATTTCTTGTTATGTTTGGTGATTTTACGGCCAATTCTTTTCTGTAGAAAGGGTTGTTTTGTGTATAGAGATCAGGTATACCATCAGCATCCTTTCAACACACTGGATGAAATCTCAGAAAGGCTTTTACTGATGCACTATAACAGTCAAGATTATTTAACAGGTTATTACTACAGGTATCACTGATGCATATGTCATCTAAGCAGAGATCTAAAATTTCTGAGATGTTTGAATTCATGAGAAAAAGCCTTTGTTTTCACCTCACACCCTGAACATTTTGGTATAACCTGACATAACTGATTTTTTGTTATTGAAAACTAAACTTCTCAAGAATAACAACATATAGTGTAGTCACCATATGAAAAATATTGTTAGGTATAATTATTAGATAAAAATGTATAATTTATCTAATATGAATAAGGGCATGTATGCCTACTGATGGAAGGAGAAGTGTTTCAAAGAGGACCAAGAAATTCTATCTTGCCTGTGAATAGTTTTCCAAACTAAAAGTGGGGGAGAATAAATTTTGAAATCAAGTAATATGAATCCTTTGTTTCGTAACTAAACAAAAAAGACTTATATCTGTGCTGCTCAGCATAAACATCTAAATAGACTGAAAGCATTGTAGTAGCAGATATAATGCATATTTCCAGAACAAAGGCTTTGAAAATGGACATGATGTCTCCATTTACTGGTGTGCATTCAGTACAGCTACAACAAAAATACACTGTGGATGGCAAGCAGTAAATTTGATCAATAGTGTATAGGGAAATATTAAACGCCTAGCAGTATATACTATGAAATAAAAAAAAAAAAAAAAGAATTCAAATACTATTTGACTTCAAAAAACACTTTGAAGAACTGGAGTCCAAAAATCATAAAAGTGTGTATATATATATATCCTCTAAAGTGGAGTCACTGCTTATTTTAAGTAAACTATTTGCAAAAAGATTTCTTTATATTTTACATTTTTCCATATCAGCCCAGTTGATTCATGGCAGGATGGAAGAAGATTCATGACAGAATAAAAAGAAAGAAAATCCTGTCTTTTTTTTTCTTTTTTCTTTTTTCTTTTTTTTAAGATTACAAATATATAGATGAGAATATATGATAAATTTTCAATATTGGATGGGTTTCATGGGATGAAATACTGCAGTCTTTGTAGCCATTTTTTAAAAATAAGTTTATGTTTTTGTTTTTGTTTTTAGGGTGAATTAAATATTGTGAAGGAAAAAAAGTTGAAATACATCTTTTTTTTCCATATCTTTTGTGAGAATTTATCAGTTTCAGCAAAATCTTCTCAAGTTAAAAGGTTATATATATGCTGAAAAGTAGAGTGCTCAGTGGGTGAAATCATACATCTAAAATGATATAAAATGTGCCAATTCTACTCAGTTTCACCTCTTTTGAACGGTTTGTGTAAATAACTAAATTTTCATGGGGTGGAATCATAGAATGGTTTGGGTTGGATCTTAGGTGACCTTAAAGATCACCTAATTCCATGTCCCTGGCAGACGGCAGGGACACTAAATCAGGTTGCTCAAAGCCCCATCCAACCTGGCTTTAAACACTTCCAGGGAGGGGGCATCCACACCTTCTCTGGGCAACATGTTCCAGTGCCTCCCACCCTCTGAGTAAAGATTTTCTTCCTAATATCTAAACTGAACCTACCCTTTTTAGTTTAAAATTATTACTCTTTATCTTATCACTACACTCCCTGACAGAGTCTCCCTCCAGTGTTCTTGTAGGCACCCTTTAGGTACTGAAAGACTGCTATGAGGTCTCCCTGGAGCCTTCTCTTCTCCAGGCTGAACAACCTCAACTGCCTTAGCCTGTCTTTATAGGAGAGGTGTTCCAGCCCTCTGATCATCCTTGGGGCCCTCCTCTGGACTCATTCTAGTCCTTCCATGTCCTTCTTGTGCTGAGAGGAAGAATCACCTCCCTCAGCCTGCTGGCAACACTTCTTTTGATGCAGCCCAGGATATGGTTGGTTTTCTGGGCTGCAAGCGCACATTGGCAGCTCACATTAAGCTTTTCATTAAGCAACTTCCCCAGGTCCTTCCCCTCAGGGCTGCTCTCAATACATTCGCCACCTCTCCTGTATTTATGCTCGGGACTGCCCCAAACCAAATTGCCCTGACCTTGCACTTGGTTTTGTTGAACTTCATAAGGTCTACACGGGCCCACCTCTCAAGCCTGTTCAGGTACCTCTGGATGGCATCCCTTCCCTCCAGCATGTAGGCCACATCACACAGCTTGGTGTCATCAGCAAATTTGCTAAGGGTGCACTCAATTGTACAGTCCATGTCACCAACAAAGATGTTAAACAGCACCAGTCCCAGTACCAACCCCTGAGGAACACTACTCAGTGATTTCCACTTGGACATGGAGCTGTTGACCGCAACTATTTGCGTTCAACCACCAGCTAATTCCTTACCCACTGAGTGGCCCATTGTCAAACCCATGTCTCTCCAATTAGAGACAAGGAGATCATGTAGGACAGTGTCAAATGCTTTGTACAAGTCCAGGAAGAAAGAAAACTCAGGAGTTCTTTTATAGCATATGCATATTCTTTGAGGAGTCATGGATCTTATTCTAAATTGAAGGCAACCGCCACACATTTAAGGGTTTTCAACAGATGTCCTGGTTATATCATATCTTTTTCTTCTTTCCCAAACTAATTTTTGAAAATTGAGTGTTTTATAGCTTGACTCTGCCACAAAATAGGATTATTTTTGGAGTCTCAAATAAATACGTAAATAAAGGATAAACACCAGAAAAAATGCTTTTCTTACTATGAAACAGGCTAAAATGCTTAAAATATCTTTTGATGTTGCTGTTCATGACAAGGCTTAGTGAAGTGTGTGGGAGTTGGACAGTCTCTAGTTTAAGAGTATCTCTGTGTGCAAATGTGTATCTGTGTGCTGCGTTTGCTTCTCTGCAGTTCCTAAGAAATGTGGTTTATCACCAGTCACTAATGAAATGTTTAAAACTGTGCTTCTTACTTACCTTCATTCACCTCTTTCCCTGTTATGTCAGTAAGTAAAATCTTATGTGAGGGATCACACCTACACCTACATGACTATACCTGTGTGGTTGGATGGTTACAGGCACTTACACAGGACATGTATATAGAAGACTTCTAAAACTTTGGAAATCACCTTTCATTTCAGAATCACAAATATTTACAAATCTCAAGCCTCACAGACAATTTCACTGAAGCAGATGCTGATTTCTTTAATTTTAATTTTTATTTTGTACTGAATGTGTACAAACTGATGCACAGCTGCCAATCAGTCAAACAGCTAAAATCACATAAGTCAGCAAACATCCAGGGAAAGAAACACATCATCCAGGAAAGATTCTACGTTCTGAGACTATGTTTACCAGTTCAACAGAGATGAAATATACATTACTGGTAGAAAAGGGTAATAATTTCTTGAGTACCAACAAACCCACAGTTTTCTATAAATGACAAATTACCTTGAAGTGCTTCTTGAAGCATGACAAGAAGAATCACTGTATGATTCTATTCTATGATTCTTCACTACCTGGTGAAGTACCTCAGGGGACACCAATTGCTTTATGTGTTGTTTCAGATAAAATGAGGAATAAGAAGATCCATTGTCTGAGAGTTGGGTATGGGTCAGAGACTGGAAGAGGCACCATCCAACTGGGGTCATTGGGAGTGGACAACCAAACTAATGAAGCATAAAAACACGTTGCGGGGCCTGACTGGAGTCTGGGCTACACAGAAAGCTGAAACTCAAGACAAACGTGGGCAAAACTGAAAAATGTCTGTATCTAGAAGTGTGAATAACTCAGCTTCAAGTCTTGCAAAAAGCTTATGTGACTCATCAGTGCTTTACACAGAGTTCTGCTGACACTTCTCAACTGATGGTGTTATTTGTACTCTCCTTTTTTTTCTTTCTTTCTTTTTTGATAGCTTGTGATTTTGTACTATGCTGGAGATGAGAAGATAAATAAGACCTAGAAATATTACTGTGGTGTACTGTTATTTTTAGATTCTTGTGTGTGGCCACCATATGGGCAAACAAACCCTAGGTCTCAGGACAGACAAATGGAAACCAGAACTAATTCTCCTCCCCTCTCTTTTTCAGTCCCCTTCTGTCCATGTAAACAAGTATAATGGTCCATATTCAGTCATGTTTCATTGGGGTTCATTGCCAGAGGCCTTCAGTCCAACCAAATTACTTATGGTGTAAAAGTTTTATAAATCTTGTTTGTTTTTTTTTTTTCCATTTCTTCTTTTTTTTTGTTTTGTTTTTGTTTTTTTTTTTTTTTTGGTTGCTTGCTGTTTGTTTCTTTGGTTGTGTTTTTTTGTTTTGTTTTGTTATGTTTGTTAGTTTTGTTGTTTTTTTTGCAAGTTTTATTAGACACAACCTGCTGCCAGGACTATTCCCACAAAAAAGATATACAGGTAATTCTCATGTGGATACTTCAACCCTATTTCATTTTCTAAAAAATCAGTATTATAGCTTATACATTGAAAAAAAAAAAAAAGGAGTATGTAACTATTGTCAAGGAATATCCACACTAATAGGAATAGGACTTCTACCATTCATAAAGTTATTCTGGTCCAGAAGCAATTCCAGGTAGATGAAAATTACAGTGTATAAACTGGGAATTATACCTAAGATTATTTCTGTTTGTAGTAATATTACAAAATGAAGTCCAATGTCTATATGCAAGCAACATAAAACAACAGATATTTGATGAAAAATTAATGAAATGCCAGTTAAACTGTTTGTAGTAATGATTACCATGAAGATTCTTGTTCTTTCATTGCAAATGTTTTATTTCTGACATTATCTTACAGGGAATACCGTGCTCTGAGACAATTCCATGCAGCAATAGGAAGAAGAGTTTTTATTGTTGTAGAAGATGTGGATGTGTATTGATGAGCTGAAGACTGACAACTTCAATAACCTTGCACACTAGCCAAGTACTCATAAAGTCCATACTAAGAAAGAAAAACATTTTGTTTTTCTAAACATGGAATAAGAGCTTCTGACTTGATCCAATATCCCCACTGGTCTTCTAAAAAAAAAAAAAAAAAAAAAAGACAGTCATATTCTGTATGTATTCTGCATAAAATGTCTTTGTCTTTGACTAGTAGTATGCAGGTAGCACACACCTTCACTTCCTGCAACACAGTAACAGCTGCAGGAATTTTAAGGAGGGTGGGGGAAGGAAAAAAATATATATATATCACTAGTGATGTAAATATAAATCCTGACATCCAATTTAAGGCATTTCTCACATGGAAGTGTTTGATCAGATAATGTTAGAACTAAATACATCCCATGCATAGCTCCCACGCAGAAGTTGTGGGCAGCTCCCATTTAAACAGCTCAGAGCATAAAGACAGCACTGCACAGAAATGCCCACTGCTTTCGTATTCCAAATTAACAAAAACTGGGCCTGTTTAGCCTGGAAAAAGAGAAGACTGAGGGGAGACCTCATCAATTGGTATAAATATCTGAGGGGAGGGTGTCAAGAGGATGGAGCCAGTCTCTTTTCAGTTGTGCCCAGTGAGAGGATGAGAGCCAAAGGGCACAAATTGAAACACGGGAGGTTCCATCTGAATATAATAGGGCATTTCTTTACTGTGAGGGTGACAGAGAACTGCGACAGGTTGCCCAGAGAGGTTGTGGAGTCTCCTTCTCTGGAGGTATTCAAAACCCTCCTGGATGCCATCCAGCACAATGTGCTCTAGGTGATCCTGCTCAGCAGAGGGATTGGACTAGATGATCTTCAGAGGTCCTTTCCATCCTCAGCCATTCTGTGATTCCATGAAAATTCTTGAGAACTTACAATTTCCTTTATAATTTCAAATGGTGAAATATTCACTTGTATAACTCTAGTGTTAGAAGTACATTTGTTTTTTAGTGTTTAATCATTCCTAAAAATACACACTTCTGCTCAAATTTTGAACACATCTCAAGATATCCAAAAGAAATTTCGGCAAAAGCTTGAATTATTTTCAGTTTGATGAAGGAAGACCTTCAAAAGTTACAGAGGATCACTTTTAATCTCAAACACTCAGACTTTTTTAAACTACAGAAAATTTAGGGGTGAGAATAGGTTTAGCTCTGTGTGTGGATACACAGTCAACAAGCCTAATGTGGCAAGAATTCCTATCACAGTCAGCAGTCCTGTAAGTATTATTAGCTTGCTTACTATTAGCCAGGTTCCACTGCCTCATTTTGTTATCAGAGGCTCTGGCTCTTAATAAAGATTTTCTTTATGATTTCTAATGTGCAGAAAGAATTTACAAGTCAATACCCATTCAAAAAGCTATTTTATGTATAAAGGATGAGATCCAAAGCACAGTGAAATCAATGTGAAATTTTACCATTTCATCAGCAGCAATGGTTCTTTTCTGGGTAGGTAAAGCACAAAAGCATTTTCAAGTGCCAGGCATAATTTCCATTTCTACCTTGTATAGAATTAATAAACAATGGAACCCTTTCTTATCAAAGTCAACAAAAAAACATTTTGCAGCACAAGTTTTCCAGTTCCTACAGTATTATATTTCTAAATTTATTTTAATTTCAGCATAAGAAATTCTGTCTTTCTGAAGTTGGTCAAAACATTTTCAAACTTGGAAATTCACTCTGCAGCATTTTAAATATCAAAAATTATACATTTCTTTTACTTTTTTTTTTGTCTTGTGTTACTAACATCATGTTACTTTGTCACATCTTTGTCACAATATATTATGTCATAAATATTGTTATTTTACTTCATTGGAAATCATGAGGGCAGATGACACATAATACTGAGTGAAATATCTTATTTTTCCCTAGTTGAACTTGTTTTTTATACTGCTTGTAATAAAATAATTTAATACTGTTTGTCTAGTCTGGAGAATGAAGTGTTAAGAGGCATCCTTCATTGCTCTCTACAACTTCCTGAGAAGGGAAAATGGGATGTTCTGGTCTCTCCTCTCTGGTAACCAATGGCAAGACACGCAGGAAGCTGCATCAGGGGAGGTTCAGACCAGACATTAGGGAAAATTTCTTTATTGTGAGGGTGGTAAAACACTGGAACAGACTTCCTAGTTAGGTGACTGATGCCCCATGCCTGTCAGTGTTCAAGAGGCTGATTATATATGCTTTATATAATGCTAATTATAATATGCTTTAACTTTTGCATATCCCTGAACTGGTCAGGCAGTCGGACTTGATGATCTTTGAATGTCCCTTCCCAACTGAACTATATTATTCTGTTCTGTTCTGTTCTGTTCTGTTCTATTCTATTCTATTCTATTCTATTCTATTCTATTCTATTCTATTCTATTCTATTCTATTCTATTCTTTTCGACAACTTCAAAGAGATATACTTTACTGAGTTGTCTAATTCTTAATTTATTTAGGTATTGCACTTCTAAAAGTCATTTAATAAGTTAATAGATGACTTAGTATGACTAATTATTTGTTGATATATGGAGATATGTCATACTTCTCATACTCATTAAACACAATAAGAAATATTTATTATGACTTTGGAAAGGGAATCTCTGCTTGATGTTTTTGACTTAGAGAAGGTGGGGAAAAAAGAGGAAGGTACTTGAAAGGTCCTTCACCTTTTTACACTGACCATGTCTGAAAGGGCAATGCATTCACTTTTCCCTGAGGGAAACCTTATATCAGTATGTCATGGTTTTGGCTGGGATAGAATAAATTTCCTTTGTAAAGGCTAACACAATGCTGTGTTTGGGATTTTTGATTAAAATAGTGGTGATAACATACTGAAGTTTTCAGTTGTTGCAGAGCAGTGGTTACACAGGGCCGAGGACTTTTTTGATTCTTCTATGCTGCAGTGCCACAAGGAGGCTGGGGGTGCACAAGAAGATGGGAGGGGACACAGCCAGGACAGCTTGCCCAAACTGATCAAAGGGATATTCCATACCATATGGTGTCATGCTCAGCAATAAAATCTGGGGTACAGGAGGAGGAATGGGGGGACATTTGGAGCAATGGCATTTCTGTTCCCAATAAACCATTATGCATGATGAGTCCTGCTTTCCTGGAAGTGGCTGAACATCTGCCTGTAGATAGGAAGTAGTGAATGAATTCCTTGTTTTGTTTTGCTTGCACACATGGCTTTTATGGCTTTTACTTTACCTAATAAACTGTCTTAATTTCAACCCATGAGTTCTCACACTTTTACCTTTCATATTCTCTACTCCATTCCACCTGGGGAGAGTAAACGAGTGGTTGGTTGGCACTTAGCTGCCTGCCAGGGCTGAACCACAACACAGTGTATTATATCACCAGTTGTCCCATATTTTGAAACTCAATTCCATGTAAATAGAACAATGCCAGGAACAAGGCAAGTGCTTTCCACAAGAAATGAATGAGTCAAAACTTTTCAATTGCACAGTCTTACCTACATGTTGACTCCCTCCCACGTGTAGTGAGCAATAGCATGATTACATTCATTACCAAAATGTATTTAACACAATTCAATAATCCATTCCTGTCTAGTCAATGCATTTATGCCTATGATTAATTTCAATGAGACTTAAAAACAAGCTTAATTTTTACACTGAAAATAAATGGACCTGTTCATACTATATTTTTCTTTCCATCATTGAGACCTGACAAGGTGGATTTGCAAAGGTACTTACAAGCTGAAAAGAGCAAAGGTATTTGTTTCATGTCTATAATAAGATACATGGGGCAGGTGAGGCAAATAGCCCCACCAGTGCCTGTAGCCTCTCTGAAAATAAAGAATAAATGCAGAAATAGGGGAGTTATCTATGCATCATTAATAGGTCATATAATCTGGATTAAGATCAAGGCATATCTAGGCATTAAAAGTATACAGCAGAAGGTATCTATAAAATAGCCTCACTTTCCTACAATCTCCCAGCAACTTGCATGACATGAAATCTGCCTTTATGGAAAACTCTAGTATTAAGGCTACAGAAATGACAGAAGAAACTGAAAGGTGCAGAAGTGCAGTTCATGAATGAACATCCACCGTACTGCAGACTTCTTTAAATGGTGGCTTAAATAGCTGACTTCCTAAACTGGTTCAAGAATTTGATTTGTGAAACTCACAGGGAAATTTCTCTTCGAAGACATTGCAGGTGGCCAGCTTTTAAACAAGGTCCAGATCAAAGCAACCTAAATATATGTTTTGATTTTTTTTTTTTAAACGATACATTTAAGTCCTCACAAAGGATTAATTAGCGCAGTCTTTTCCTGTTTTTGTCTGGACTTAAAGTATTTATCTGCAAAAAGTTTATATTGTTTGCATGCAACACTTCTAAACCTTTTTTTTTTTTTCTCTTAAACGTACTGTTCAGTGAACTAACAATTTGATGATGCTTTGGAAGTACATGTACACAAACAAAACAAAGCATATATGTTTATATATACATGTATAAACTCCTTTGTACACCACGATACATATATTTCTTGTAATCTGATATTGACTGGAAATTCTGTTGAACTTAATTTAATATTAAGAAATGTTTTTACATGTTCTACTTTAAGTGTCTCACAGCTGAATATCTGAACATAAGTATTACTTATCATTGACCTTATCAGTCTACTTCTATTGATTCCATTTGCAATGCTGAGAATTAAGCACATTTATAAGTGCTTTGTAAGACTGACATCATTAAAACAAAGAAAAGGATCAATGTACAGAATACAGAAAATTACTCCATGTAATAATTAAAATTGACCACAAATATTATATTCTCTAGTTTTCAGCATAAAAACAGGATGGTTTTCAAAATAAAGCTGGAAATCTCAGTTGGAGGGCAGGTAGAAGCAAAGGCTAATTAAGACAAGGATGCTGGACTTCAGGATTATAAACATTTATCCTATTCTGGCAATGAATAGGATAACTGACATTGGCTGGGGTAATGAGATTGGGACAGGCAATTTAAGGGAGAGGATAATATTTGCATAAGGGAGGAAGCCAACAAGAAGGTTAGTTAGGTGTCCAAGAAGCTGCTACTAAAGATAAAAATTATTAGATGAATGGAAGAAATCGCAGGTCAGTTATAGGATAATATACAGAATGCAGTAGCTTGAAAGAAGAGGGCTATTTCAATAAGAAGACTACCTGGCTGAAAAACACGAAACCTGAGATTGACTAAATCTCAGAGAAAAAAAAACAGGGTGAGGAACCATTGAGAGGTATGAGAAGTGTGGAAACAGGTTGGAAGGGTGAGACAAAAAGGATCATAATTCAAGGAAAATTGAGAATTCCTCTCTATACATAATTTGCAAATCCATGAGAAAACAAAGATGAAGCTCTCTGAGTCATGCTCTGCCAAATATTCCCAAGAAACAAATCCTGCTCTAGTGCTAATGCAAATAATTAATGTTACTGATAATTTTTTACTAATACCTTAACTTAGATAAAATGGATATACAAATAGTGTCAAATACAAATAATATGGAAATGATGATATAGTGGTACAGCTAACATTTAAGATGGTTTACTTCAAACATTGCTGTTATTAACCACGACTGCAGAATATCCAGCACCTCACTTTTTTTCCAGTTGCCCAATCTGTGGTATGTTACCCATTCAGCAAAACAGTCCTTGCTTGGCAAATGTTGCCGATATGCAATCTATGCAATCTCTGTGACTCAGATGTAGCACTAGGTACTAGTAATTATCAGATATGAAGAAGACAAAAATGAAAAGAAGTACCCTGGATTTCAGGACAGAGAATTCAGAGCATCTGAAGAGTTCAGAGAATTTGTAGGTGAGTTCCCATGGGAAGCTGCCATGAAGGTCTGCGTGATCTTCAAGGACAGAACCCTTTCAGTACAAAAACAGTCTATACAAATGAACAAGAAAATAAACATTCATGGCAGGAGGCCAGACTGACAGAACAGAGACCTCCTAACTGAATTCAAATGCAAAAAAAAAAAAAAAAAAAAAAAAAAAAAAGTGTATGGAAGGTGGAAATGAGGATAGGCTGCCTTGGAGGAGTATAGAAACATGATATGAGCCTATACGAATGGAATTTAGATGGCCAGACTCTGGATGGAGTTGGAGCTGGAAAAGGCATGGGCTTCTTTAGGTACACCAGGGGACTAAGGAAAACATGGGCCCACTAAAGAATGAGGGCTCACACAAAAGTAATGTGTGACATGGAAAAAGCTGAGAACTCCACTTTGCATTGGGATGCTTCTTGCAGGCCTCCACTGTCACTAGTTGCAGAGTTCAAGGGAGAGAACTAGTGTCTACAGTAGAGAAGAACCAAGTTTGGGACTTCAGAGTAAATTGGACCTGTCCATAGCACTGGACAAGATGCATCCTACAGTGCTGAGACAGCTTCTGTCATTACTGAAATGCCGTGGCAACTGGAGAAAAGGTAAATGTTACATCCACCTTAAAGACAAAAAGGAAAATCCAGGGAACAGCAGGCCATAAAATCTTTATCATGGAAAGATGGAGAAGTCAGCGATGACTATGTTCCATGAATAGGAACAGGCAGCATGTATCAGCATGGACAACTGTTGCCTGACCAACATATTTGCCTCTCTGCCTCCTCTATAAGGAGGAAGGAGCAGTAGTTGTTTATCTTGAATTTATCTACATTTTTGACAGTCTCCTAGCTGAACTGGGGAAGTAATAGAGAATAGGGGCATGGGGGCATAGAAGACTGCCTGGACTGTCAAGTATTGTGCAGTGATTCAGAGTATAATTTTTTTCTGGTTAAGAGTGAAGTTCCTTAGGCATTACTGGGGTTGATGCTGTTAAATGTCTTTGCATATGACCTGGGCAACAGGACAGAACACATCCACATAAATTTTCATAAAACATTTCTAAGTGAGGAAAGCAGTGGGTACGTTGGAGGACAGGACTGCCATTCTGAAGGACTGGTACAAGCCGGAAGATTGGACTCACAGCAACTTCACAAAGTTAAAAAAAAAAAAAAACAAAAAAGTAATGTCCTGCATCTGGGACAGAATAACTCCAAACAACAACACAGGCTGAGTGCAGGCTGAAAAATAGAAAATAGTTTTGCATTTAAAAAATTGCTTTCAGGTAGGTTCCCTTGCTGGGGACAAGGTCCATAACATACTGTATTGTATTAGAAAATGCATAGCCAGTAACTCAAGGGAATTTAAGCAAGGAAAATTCCAATTAGACATAAGGAAACAGTTCTACACAGTGAAAGGTGTTGAACAATGGCATAGGATGCCCATGGAAGTAGTGAAAGCTTCATCCTCAGAGATATTAAAATCTTGATATATGAGGCCATGAAAAACCAGATACAACTTGGAAGTTAGCCCTGTTTTGAGCAAGAGGGTAGACTAGATACCTCCAAGCATGGTTCCTAACCTAAACTGATCTATAAGATCAAAATGTAAGTTATTTTTTCAACCACAACTGTTCAGATATTGAACTTGTGATTCTGAACTTCCACAAAGCACATTGGGAAATCACAAAGCACTTCAGGATATAAGAGGTGATGGCAACATAGGGCTATAAGGACCATTTTCAAATCAGCTTGTGCTTTCCTGTTCTTGAAGTAGACTTCATTTTGCTTCATGCTGCCTCCCAAAGAGCAGGTAGTGATGAGCTCCAGAACCAAGAGCAATATTGTTATATTGATGCACAACTGTGCCAGAGTTTAATAGCCCTGAATAAGAATATTACTACTTAATCTAACCTGAATGCTACCTTAACACAAGCAAAATGCCTCAAGGATTTCAGACAGTGTCTCTGCAATGATGATACACTATAGACTGTCACAATTAGAAATTGTTCTTATGGCTATAACTTTATTATGCAGCCAGATGAAATTATATTTGTTTGACTTCACCCAGGAGAAGAATCAAAAGCTTTGGAAGATGTAGGGGAGCAGAAATTCAATTTTCTGTATTTTTTTCAATAAAGCTCTATTTATTAAATGGGTAAGCCAATGGAAAACTATGTCCTAAGCTAGAGGAGAAATACATGTGCTTTTTTTTTTTTTTTTCAGTAGGAAAGTCAAATAAGATAGTTCACAACACTACAACACTTAGTTTAAGCACACCAATAAGAATATCAGGGCTGTAGTTGTAGTTCAGTAAATCTGTGGTTATTCAAAGGTGTATCTATCTGATAAATAAAAATGGGGATAGAAATTTAACTGGGAGATGTTTAGTTAATACTATTAGACTGTTTGGGAAAATTCAGCTTTTAGTTTTTCCTAGGGTGATATGGAAGAGAACAAAATTAACTCTAAAACTCAGATTGTATCACAATGCATTTAGAACAACTGGCATATTAAATATAAAGTGAAATAATAAGAAATGTTAACAAGAAGCATGAACTATTACTCTACATAAAATATGTAGCAAATGAGAAAACACTTTTCTGGTATGTGAGACATGCTCAGATTTGAGGCTGTTTTCTCATATCCAGAGAACAGAAAACATTCCATTCTTAAAAGCAAATTTCAGGACCCTGGAGATTAATAAATAAATAAATAAATAAAATTAAAAATAAATCAAACAATAGATGATTTTTTTCAGTAATTTTCAAAGGTTTCATTTTAATTTCAGTTATTTTCACGTATATTTAAATTTATATACATGTCAAAGAATGTACTTAATATTTTTTAAACTGACAGAAGAGAAGGATGCTAATAATTTCAAAACTCTCACCTTTTTTTTTATTTTTTTAAAGACACCTCTCCTTTCCTGGAATAAGTTTTGGATTTGAAAAATGAATGCCTTTCAACACCACTATCAACATGTTCTGGTTATTTGAAACAAACAAACTGCTTTTTCTAACACTAGCTGCTGTGAAGAGAAGAGGGAGAGAAGGGGGAAGAGGTGTCTATCATCTTTACCTTCTATAGTGTATTTTAATCTTTGAATAACCTTGGGCACCAGCTGTAACATATACAAATTAATCACATTGTTCATAAAACTGTTTACTTTTATTATAGAGCTAAATGAAATGAAATGAATTTGACTTGTTTCAGCATTTACTTGAAGATATTTTATTATGAGGCCAAAAGTCTTAAAAATCTTACATTTTTTTACAGCTATTTGGTTTGATAGATTTGAAGACAGAGACACTAGAAAATTCACCTGAGAGAAGATTTAAATTTGCCATTCTTCTGAGTTCTGCAATCATTATGTGCATATTAACATTTGGGCCATGAGTTCTAATATTATTTTCACTAACAGATGACAAGTCTTCTTTTGAAAGTAAACTCTTTTTTCTTGAAGCTCTAACACCAAAAAAGAAAAATGCAGTTGTTTGCTTTGATAACTGTCTAATGGAAAGAAAATTTGAAATTGAAATTGCTCGTGTTACCAGATTTCTATGTGAAATACTAAAGAGAACAAAGAAGATATGAATTAATCTCACATCATATAGCATAGCACGGCCTCATCATGGAGATGATCCCATTTGTATTTGTAATAAACAGATAGTCACAATGAAAATTCTTTAAAAGGAGGAAAATGAAATCTTCTCCATATTCTTATCTGCCACTGTTAGCATTTTGCTAGCTTTGCTCCTTTCAGAACAGTCCATACTAAACTATGAGAAAATGAGTAAAGGCAATGCCTAAATTTCATGCATACTTGCATAGACCAAATACATTATCATTGTGATACAGAATGGGATTGGAAAAATATGCAGCCCTTGGAAATGGATTAAATGCACATACATTTTGTAATGAGTGACTGTAATGAAAGTCAAATGAATTATAATAAAATATGGAGTTTTAAAAAAGAAAACTACTCAATGCATAATGCTGCTAAGAAAACATTTAACAGTTTTTCACTGCACGCTATTGTCAAAGTAAATAACTACCAAAGACAAACTTACAAAGTGGTTTTAACTCTAATGTGATGCAGAAAGTCAGTCATTTAATTTGTTAATTAGTATTATGCCAGAAACTATCTATTCAATATGAAGCAAATATGTTTACAATCTTATCTGCCATCTGTTTAATAGATGGGAGAATACTTAGAGCTGGAATTCTCAAAGAGGGCTGTTGAAATTTGTTCTACAATTAGTGGAGCAGATTTTTTAATTCTAAAGGAGTTTTTCATGTTCAGGGAGCACCTCTATGAAAGAGACAGTACATCATAATGCTGCTATTCAAGAATAGTGATTGCTTATAGCCACGGGTAGCAGATGCTTGAAAAATGCAGAAGTAAATATATATTTTAAGATTTTTATTTTTTTTTTAAGATAATACAGCATTAGATCCAGAACATTAGAGCAGGTTTTGTGGGGAGGTTTTTAAGACCAATTTTCATGGCAGAATAATATAGAGGTCTGGGTACTTACAACGCTCTTCATCTCTTTCTGTAATCAGCAATTTTGCAAGCTTTCTTACAAGAAAGCCCACAATTATGCAGTACACTAGCCATTAAAGTGAATTCTCAAGGTGCTTTTTAAAACTGCATATTAAGAGAGGATATTAAATCATCATTTAGGAAGTGGATGAAAATAAAAGCTGAGATAATAAAGCATTCTTCCCAGGATTACAACTTCTTTCTTTGCCCTGTTTCAATGTATTGTAGGTTTGAAGAAGACTTTCAGACTAATATTACTGCCAAGATGTATTAGAAGATAAAATTAACTCAGACAGAAAGGTTTATTCCCTTTCTGAAAATATAACATTTTTATTCATAGTTTTTAAAGATCAAAGATAAAAAGGTGAATAAAATCTAAACATTCATAATTAAACCTAGGTTTTGTAGCTTTTATCATTTTCTTTTCTAATGGCAATGACTTGATGTAACTGACTTTTATTATCTAGTTGTTTTTTACTGAGTATGAATGACACATCTATTGGACACAAAAGGTGAGCAACATATTTTTAATGGAATGCAAAACTAATGCTTAAAGATTTTCATAGCTCACAGCAACCTGGGAGCAGGGAATTTTTTCTAGGAGGGAACAAAACTCATGTAAATGCTTTTTATAATAAAATGGAACATTTTTGCATTTCTTACAATTATTCAGCATATCAGTGACTATTTTTGAGTGCAAAAAATAAATATATATAAATGCATAAATAAAATATATTGCTTGCAAAGAAGTCAAAAAATATCCACTCAAAACTTCAAGTTCAAGGTGTACTTCTCAGAGAGGAAATATTCTCAAAGAACATTCTTGCAAATTGTCTCTGTTTTGTTTTGAATAGTAAAGATTGTGCTAATATTCTTTAACTAAGCTACCTGCTGAAAGCAAGAAACTTTTAGTGAGAGATGTACTTACACTGGCTGTGTATATCTTATTTCCCTGAAACATGTGTAAGCTTCTTTTATGGACTAGTGTGTCAACGAGCAAGATGGTTCTGCAAAGAACCATAAAGAATAGGAAAGGTTTTCATTAGACTTCTTTCTTCCGTAAGTCAGCAACACTTGAGATTTGAGCCTTAAGTCTAAGCTTTATGTACAACACTGTACTGTGAGGAAGTATAATGTAGCAATAGATTTTTGTCTGATGGAAAACTGGAAACATTTCTCTTTTTCATACTTCCAGGTAGCAGGTTAGAGATTCTCCCTTAAAACTGATTTTCCCACCCCCTCCAAGATAGTAATAATCAATTGTGGACAAATTTGCAGCAAGCATTACTTTCAAAAAGGCATTCTGAATTTTAAACACATTATCAGTTTTTACTTCACCGCTGTACAGAGCTGTACAGAACTGACATCTTAGGCTACATATCCTGAAGCAGCTTGGGAAGGGGGAGGAAGAAGGAGGAAAGCTTTTCTGAGCTCTGGGACCCCTCTATGTAAACAATGTCCTTTGTAGCTTGCCCAGCTTAGTCTCTTGCTTTTTTTTTTTTTTTTGTGATGCCCTTATGTGATGAGAGAGGTGGGGAGGTCTAGCTAGTTTAACGTAACAGGATTTCAGTCCTAGTTTTTCCACAGCAGTGAAAGTTTAATCCCTAGAATTTCTGCAACTGCTAAATATATATGTTACAAACAAAACAAAACAAAACAAAACAAAACAAAACAAAACCCCAGCAACTGGTTAGGTCAGGAACTCAACATCTGTGATTTGGCGGCAAAGACTTTAGTATGCATACTCCATCCATTCTACCTCTCCTATTTTACCCTCTTCCCCCCCCCAAATTAATTGCATTTCTAGCTAACAAGGTTTAGTTACAGAGGCACCTGACTCCTTCAAACCTTTTGGACACAATACAAAAGTCCAGTAGTAGACATTACAGGATTAAATCCATTGTAACATTCTAAAAATCAATTCATCTGTTCCTAATAGTGTTTCAATAGTATCCTAGTAACCTTTTCTGTGAAGCTTCATATGGTCTGTATTTGCAAACACTATTAAAAAAGGCCTTCTTGCATTCAAAAAAAAAAAAAAAAAAAGCTAAATCTCTTCACAGAGCTGCTGGAGAGGTGCAGACTCCAATGTGGGCAAGTGTATTTGCCAACATGCCATATGGGAGCCATGGTTGGGACTTTTTTTTTTCTAGAATAATTAAATGTTGATGGCAGAGTTCAAATGGATCATTAAAATTCAAAAGTGTAAGAAACAGATTTTTTCTTATGTTGCTGAACGCTCCAGAGGGCTGAATAGCTAGCAGAAGTGAGGCAGGCTGCAGCAGTGATCAGCGTGTGCTGTGATGGTACTAATTTGATCATAATATAGTCATCTCTGAAGATTACAGCTATTCAATTAAATATTCTAATTAACCTGAAGTATTAGGCAAATGATACTAATTACAAATATTCTCCTGAGATTCACAGCAATGAAAATCCCACTTGCAACTGATACTTCTAGCCAATGTTTCGTAACACAATGTCCTATATCATAGGCTTTCAGAATATTAAAATGCAGTTAATTTGCCTAAACCTCATTTGTTTAATGGCATTAGCATTTTGTTTGAAATTGTAATAAACGTACATCCCGCTTTCAAGTAAAATTTAAAATGAGTGTACTCTTGGGGTAACTTAAGATTCCTGTTTACAGACCTAGCACTTTATTCAGTAAGCGGAACAGTTTGAGCTTAACTTTCAGCCATTAAACATATTGAAATTGTTTAAAAATGCTAATAATTTGTCTTTTCAAATAAGAAAAAAAAGGATATTTTGCACTAAAATTTCATGATGTTACCCATGTGACCAGTTTCCTACTGTGAGGGCCCCAATGCTTGAACTTGCCTTTTAGTTTTTTAGTAGAATGTTTATCTTTTGTAGGTTGTCAGCTTTTGTTTGTTTGTTTGTTTGTTTTGTTTTTGTTTTTGCTTTTTTCCCTAACTTCCTCTCCAGACAAAGCCACAAAGAACTTCTTTTTCAGTTTTGCTACCTTCCTCTATTTGATCCCTTTCAGATGGCACATCAACCATGCGTTCCAGGTCAGGGCTGCAGTAACACTGCACTTTTACCCACCTTGCACACATGTGCTATTCTTGTGTCATTTGCAGGGATGGCTCAACCACTTTGCCAATTACTGCACTGAGTGGATAACTTGGTTGTCTACACGAATTAGGTAGAATGCTACTTTGAAAATATAGCACAAGGAAGATCGCTGGGATACAAAAATACATACTCACAAAAGAGGGGTTCCTAAACACATTTGTAGTTTTATTTATTTGTTTGTTTGTTTGTTTGTTTGTTTATTGTGATTTTTCATGCCATCAATGAGGAAGGTAGAGATTATGCACCAATAGAGGTGGGTGCTTAAAATAATCAGTTGCAAACAGTTATAGAAACAAAACACATTGCTGGCTTCAAGTGATGCTTAGGACCCTCTTATATGCTCAATGCCTTGTTAGACCGATGAAGGGACAGGAATACTTCCATTTTTCTACATGGTACCTGTTGATTCTGTATGCATGGAAATATCAAAGGAAAGAGGTATGAGAATAACTTTCTCAGTTTTAGTACAATGCTATAAATACTGCTGCAAAGCATTACAAACGTTAAACTGCTGTGAGATATTTCTCCCCATAAATATTCCTCTTCCTCAGACTCAACTGTACTTGTCTGAAGAGGATCATGATGCTAGTCATGTACCTTTTACATCAATGTCTATGGGATTGCTAAGGGATAATATTAATAACAATAGTAATAAAAACAATAACAAAAATAATAATACTAAAGATTGTCAGTATTTCTTGTATAGAAATAATGACACTATCAAACTATGACATCGCAAAGCTAAACCAAATGCAGTATGAGTGACTGTCACTTTCATGTAGTGACATGAAGCATCAGCAAAAGCATAGTTCTGTATTTGTATCAGAAACACTGGAAGAATTTGCAACAGAATAGACCTTTCTCTGACAGTTTTCAAAATATAAAGAAATGCAAGTATATTTCCTTGGATATCAGAAAATTTAGACCAATTTGTGTCAGAAATGTGCTGAAATCACCGGACCTAAACTTGGAAAAGATGAAGAATGCAGAGATGGTATCATGCTGCCTTACAATCTTTTGTGGAGCAAGGAGACACAAGGGAGCATGTAATAAACTCAAGATAAAATCAAATCCTGGACAGACTATGTATGACTCTTGGGAGACATGTGAGGACTGGAGTTTTTGTTTGGTTGGCTGATTTTGATGTTTTCATTCAGTTGCTTACTTTTAATCCTTTTATAGCTTGTTTTCCTTTGGTGTCAAAAGAGCTCAATGAAATGATTGAATGTCCTTCTCTTTCTTCACAGGAGTAAGTGCAGAGTTTATATCACTGGATTCTGATGATAATCTGCTGATAGCTTGCAACTATTGGGTCAACACATTTTTTTGAATGTTCTATGATAATGTAAGAGGATGTGAAATACATTTAATTAATATATGCTCACACAGCTACAGGACTACACAGCAGAAATCTGTATTGAGGTGTGTACTTTGGGCTGAGCTTAAGGAAGGCTTGGAGAAGGAGACAGATTTAGAAAGAAAAGATAAGATTCAAGTAGAGTAGTACACTTTCCTTTGCTCCTCTTTTTGTCATGCCTGGGAAGACTGGACACATCCATTGATATGAAAGAGTAACAGCCAAGGAAAAGGTGTGACACATGATATTGAGGACAGCACAGCATGGAAGGCTGACTCCTCAGCAAGAACCAACGCTGAGCCTGAACAGGAGAGGGAATTTAGATGAAAATGAGGGGCTAGCTCAGAGATGGCAAGAAAGGTATTTTTCAGGTCAAGATCCCTTTTTCTACCTGCCCTTCTCAGCCCTCATTAAAATTCTCAGTAAAACTGTGGGATGAACAAACTCAAACAAGTAAATGCAAACACAAAACTAGCAAGGGAAAGCTAAGGGGAAAAAAAAAAGGCATAAAAAAATAAAAAAGGAGAGGGCAGCAAAAGCATGGAAAGAGGGAGCTGCAGAGTGTACATGTATATATTGCCCAAAGTCCTGCAAAAACTAGCTGCAGTTCTCTAGAAGATCATGACTGTGCTATGGAGAAATAAGCATGCAACACATTCCACTTCAGTTGCAGCACGTGTATGAAGTAGCTAAGAATGGAATACCATGTTTATATATGACAAAGGAGAATATTTTCACATTTACCTGTAGAGTGAGTGAGCAAAATGATACAGTCTCTATTTATGCAGAGAGCTAACATAATGCAGTGATCTATGGGTTCATTGTTATGGGGGAGTGAATCTACTGGAGTGATTTACTTATATAAAGGAAATGAATATACTGGTATAATAAAATTGTCATGTATTACATTGATTTTCTTGCTGCAGAGGAAGTGAGGAGGAACTTAAATGCATATAAAATGAATATAATGGAATAATAATTGCACAGGAGTAGATATTACAGAGTGAGGTACATATTTACAAGGGAAATAAATACAGTGAAGTGATACACTTTTATAAGGAATTTATAGGAAAAGGAATTATTCATTTAAAGGAATCATTTCCACATCTACAGAATCAGGGAGCATGGTAGCTTATGCTTTGTAAAGAACTGAACATATAACAATATGGGAAGTATGATGGCAGGAAAACTAATAACATTAATTTTTGCTGGCCACAAATATTGCATAGCAATAACATGTGTGAGCAGCTTGGTGGAATGACAGTAAGGGAATGAAAATGTAGGACAATTATATGAAAATGAAGGTCTGACCAACCCCGTAGGTACATGAAGCAAACTCAGGCTGCTTCATGGAACCTACAGGGCATTTCAGCCATCACCATTAAAGGTCATCACAGTGATTTCCTCAGTCCAGGTGATGCAGATGCTATATTTTACCCCATACCATCCACTGGATAACCAAATATCAGCAACCACTGTTATAATTGTGTGTGAGATGACAGTTCTAATGAAGGCAGAAGCTTAAACTGAATAAAATGGAGAACAAAAAATTAGTCAGTCTGGGAAGTTATAGGCTTTCTACACAGTCAAAGTCCTGTTTAAATCAGTTAAACTGATGATTGAGCCTTACTATCAGAAGAAGGTGACACATAAGAGACCATTGATAGTCTATTACAGTAGTTCTAAAGTAAACAATACCACAAAGTCAAAAAACAGTCCTATACAGTCCTAAAACATCTCATTTTAAGCCTAAGTTCTCAGTTTGGTGCAGAGATTTACTGGGGGGGACATTATGACCTATATTATGCAGAAGGTCAGGCCAGCAGGTCTAATGGTCTCCCCTGGCCTTACACTCTTAAATTATAACCAGTCCTTTTTTTTGCTTCTGCTGATCAGAAGGGATGAATTTACAGTAAATTATGTGAGGTTAAAAAGATCACTGCTTCTGATCCTTGCCTTCATTCCTACCCACTCCCCCCACCCCCCCACCCTCCTGATGTTTTTCTAAGGATGTCAAAGTAGACACAGAAAACCCTCATGCTTGCCAGATCTGATTGTTTTGACCCAAATCTGCATAAGGAAATAAGCAGTGTGCCTGTCCAACAGATTCTTAATGTTGAAGCCTGCAGACAACAGGACCAAGTGAAAGCAGTGTTTTATGCAGCTGACCTGCAGGTTCTCTCTTATGATGGACATGGAGAAGTCCTTGTGAAAAAGCCTGGAGTTTCTTCTTTTATAGGTGGTTGTCTTGCACCCTTTGTGGCTCTCGTGGTCCACCTAGAATTTGTCTTCTGAGCAGAAATCTTGGAGGAATATTTAAATGGCAATCTGGATAAAAATTCTTTCTAAGGCATCCCAACATCATCATCCCACCACCTATATACACAAGCAGGACAAGCGGTCAGTTCATTTTTGCCAGTTACTGCTTCACAGTGTGATGATGTAGGCAGGGTCCTTCATATTTTCCTTCTCATACAAATTTAACACAGTCATAACTGAAGGAAAAAGTTTAGCCCATATTCTGACTAAACCAGTCTATCAATCTGCTTCTTTTCCCCTCCTGCTATTGATTTTCATCACTGTCCCTTTTTTGAGTGTATATATGCATGCTTGCTCTTTTGCTTTTTTCTTTTCAGAGTTCAGACTAGCACAAAACCTGCAATTTAGTGAAGGTATGGTCCTTTTAAATAAACAACAAACAAAAAACAAACAAAAAAACAAAGCATGACAACATATTTCACTAAACAAGAGGTTATACCTCTAAAAAGTCCATAACAGCCTATTTTGGAATAGGCTGTGTTAAACTACACTTAATTCTGTCTAGTCTACCCTACATCTGAATTTTAACTTTTTTTTTTTTCTCTGCTAAGTCTGTCAAAGACATCTGTGTTATGTGTTGAGAACAAATAAGTGAGATGTTTCCTTGTTCCATAGATTCAGGGCAATTTATTGCTTTGAAATGTTATGATACCGTAATGTGAACAAATGCAACCGTTCAGAGGCATGATCCTAGAAAGCTGTTCCACAGAGTTTGTTGGCAGTGTTATAATTCTCATGAAAAATCATCCTTTCTCTTGGCATTGCAACCTCTGTGTAGCAGCAAAGGTCCGGAAAGGATTTCCATTGAGTCAAGTTTGTATACATCATGGAAAACAATCTCAGAAAATCCTGTTTATCAGCAGATCAAGGTTTGATACTCAGATGTCCTCAGTTCTGCATACCCTGCCCCCGTTGGAAGGATGTTAGAAAACAGTGATCCAACAAATTCCACCTCCGGAATTTGTCAGGCACTGATCCAAGCTATGTATCTGAGATGACAGTTTGGGTTTAGATATCAGACAAGTTCTAGCAGGTGCTGAACTGAGGGGATACAAAGCTCTTGTAAGCCCTTTTCAAAATTTTGGGTCCAGATTCAAAACTTTTCCAAATTTTGGAGCAGCCCAATGTAGGACCATGGGCACTTCCATAAATACAACCTGGTGCTAAATTAGTGCTTTATGGAATAATTTCATTGCAATATTAGGAAGTATGGCTTGTGAAGAGCTCAGCTCAATCTTTTAAGAGATTAAGCTAGTGGAAAAATCAAGCATTCTTGATAGCTTGACTTGATTCTCTAGCATATCAAATATTAATAGGAACCAATTTGAGAAGCACTTTGTCCATTACTTGCAACTAGCTGTGGTTTAATCAGTTTTATTTTAAACTTATTTTTGAATTTCCCTAAAATTTCTAATTCCCTTTTCTCTAATCATAGCTTTCTCTCCCTGATGCCACTCTAGTGACCAACAGGAATTACTATCATAACTTTGCTTCCTAAATTGGCAGCGTTTCGCCATCCAGGCCAGCCAAATTGTTGCCTCAGATGATTTTTGGCAGTGAGCTATCACTCTGTAGGGTCACAAAACTAGCACAGGCATAACTAAATTTATCTAAGGGAGAAATATAACATCCAAATAACACTCTTAACCCCAATATCATGAATTTTTAATATTACACTGCTTGCAGCTTCCAAACACCTGCTACAGATGGTGAAATTCAGGGATTTTTACCCAAAGTGAAACAGACCTCTATACTATTTCATTTTAGTGCTAACATATGCATACTTAAACTATTTATATGTTATTCATATATGGTAAATTTATACCATTCTACATACAGACATATGAATTTGATATATATATATATATAAATTACACATTTGTGTGAAAGAATTCAGCTATGTAACTCCATGATTGAAATTTAAGTGTATGTACCTTTTCTCAAGAAAAGCATACATTATAACACATGTATTATCTGTCTGGATGCTCACATACTAGTAGAGAGCCCACAATTATGCAACTATTCTAAAAACAACCCTCATTCCTCTAAAATAACAAGTGTGCAACTAATTTAAGAAAAACAATTCTACTCAGAATAAAATCAGTATGAAATCAGGCAAGTGTGAAAG
Organism: Anser cygnoides; assembly: GCF_040182565.1. Taxonomy (NCBI): domain Eukaryota; kingdom Metazoa; phylum Chordata; class Aves; order Anseriformes; family Anatidae; genus Anser; species Anser cygnoides. Next base: position 49,631,591 of record NC_089874.1, read on the forward strand.
GCTGCAAAGTAACTATTTCGTTACATGTTTTTATGACATAATTATATTGATCTGAAAGACATTCATCCAGAACCACAACCTTTTATACCCAAAGAAAAAGCCTGTATAATATTTTCAATCACTTGATATTCATGGTCTTACTCAAAGGTCTCTGAATATGTCATGTGTGTAATACCAATGCAAAATTTGGCACTATAGTCACTACCAGCAATATGTTTCAATAAGGTAATTTTCTTGCTGCCTAAGAACATCAGCAGGGTGCAATCCTGAACAAAAACAGACTATGACATCTTATTCAAGCATACATCTGGAGGACAAAACTATACTTTATTAAAGGAAAATGGGATTTCAGGATTGTTTTGACAAGCGGTGAAAGCACGCACCCCACTTTACATACAGTACAGACTTTTAAATTCAAAGTGCTTGTGTAGCCATCGTAAGTAAGTAAAGGCTGCAAGAAAAATGCTGCCATTCTCACTGGGTTATGCAAATATACAAAAGAAGCCTTACAATATATATTGTATACATTTTTGTACTGTGTTATATAACATGAAACTAAGATGTAAACTATTATTTTCCTGCTTTTATCTGTAAACAAGTCCATTTGCATACTTAAGAATAAGGCTTACAAGTTTGTTCTTTGTACAACTAACATATAGCTGCTTTCTAGTGCTGGGTATGAGCTTTCATTTCCACCAGGTATGTTTGGTTTTCCTTCTTTCTATCTTTCTTTTCTTTCTTTCTTTCTTTCTTTCTTTCTTTCTTTCTTTCTTTCTTTCTTTCTTTCTTTCTTTCTTTCTTTCTTTCTTTCTTTCTTTCTTTCTTTCTTTTTCTTTCTTTCTTTCTTTCTTTCTTTCTCTTTCTTTCTTTTTTCTTTTTTCTTTCTTTCTTTCTTTCTTTCTTTCTTTCTTTCTTTCTTTCTTTCTTTCTTTCTTTCTTTCTCTTTCTTTTTCTTTCTTTTAATGTTTTGCATTAAAATCATCCTTTTTTGACGTTCACAACACTCTCCACAAGTTAACAGTATGTTGGAGGGCCTTCTCAATGGAAGAGGAAACAATCTAAATGATTTCATTTGTTTTAAAATATATTTCTATAAGCATTTCTATTGTAGTGTTCCTAGAATATTAAGATACTAGATCTATCAGATACTAACTATCAGATACTAACTAGTGCTGAACACGTCACTTGTGAGATATCAAGCACATAGTGCTAAGATATCATGTGATAATAGATTTTTGTCACTGATTTCAGCAGGCATAGGATCAGCATGTAGAATCATTTGAAAAATTTTTACTTTTCTCTAGGGTCATTTTTATGGTTGGACTTTAAAGTGATCAGTGACCATGTCTAAAATCTGTTCCTAAACTTGAAAAGCTCTGATTTAGTGCTTTGTGCCTTAGAAATCATATTGAAATGGAAAGCATGAATTGAGCATTAAAAAGTCACTCATATTGCCTACCATTTGTAGCACAAATTAGCACCAGATTTGTTGTCATTTGTTTTTCTGAACACAGATTTATGCTCTGTTATTTGAAGTCTGTACTATGTTTTATTACCCAAAACTCAAGCACTTTCAGATTACACGATATGACAACCATCACTGCTGATAATATGCTGTTCAAGTGGATGTAATACAGAACTGAGCATAGTTAATATACACAGTGCCAAGGTTATTTGGAAGATCCTAGCCTAATCTATTTGACTAATAACACTATTAAGCAGCTAATAGGGCGATATTAACCAAACCGAAATCTTGAAGTTATACAACTTACCTTAATTATCACCTCTGTCAGATCAGAAGTTATTGATGGCTGCTTTGGACTAGTCCCCTTGAAATTCATTCTACACTTTTTACTGCTGTTTCTGCATAATCAAGATGTTTGTCACTGTAAAGGAAAAATATCATCACCAAACTGGAGGCTTGACAGCAGGACTGAAAGGGATGCATGCTAAAAGAAATGACAGTGACAAATACTTCAGCATAACTGTAGCTGTTGAATTGAGTGACGTTGGACCGAGAGCAATTTGTAAACTTATTCATTTTTATTTCCTCTTACCCATAAAATGCACTTGTATCTTTTTGAAAGATGCTATATTGTGCTTTAGTTTTTTAATCTCTTTTTTTTTGGTTTTGTTTGTTTGTTTGTTTTGAAACAGTACCTCCCTTCTTAAGTTAAAAGACTCCTTATGAAGAGGCTGCTGAGGAAAAGGAAAATGGGTGTTGTTACTCTGTGGAGTTGCACAGACCCTTTGTAGACATCCCTTTAGTGGCTATGTTTGGGTACACAAGCCCAATTCAGTTTTCCCTTGTATCTGTAAAGAACGTGCCTTTAAAACCTACTATGCATTGCAGCCAATAATTAAAATAAAACACTGCAAATGATAGAGTGAAGAGCAATGTTATGCCACTGAAATCCCTTCTATGAATTCTGATCTGTTTTTGTTTTCAGTGCTGAAAAGGTCTTATGCACTGTATGCACAGTATGGAGTAAAGCACCTGGAGACATAGTTTCAAAACTAAGAAAAACACTTTCCCTAAAAGAAGACATATGAAGCCTCACAAAAAAAAAAAAAGGGGGGGGGGTGGGACACTCTTGTACTGTTGTGACTCAAGTGGAAAAATTACATATTATACAACTTCCATCTTGTACTGTCGTGACTCAAGTGGAAAAATTACATATTATACAAATTCCATTCCGGCATGAAAAACTTTAGCCCCAAATTAGCGATTGCAACCATAAAACTGGTATTAGGACTTAACTTAGACCTTTGGGACTTGGACTTCTCACCACACAAAGCAGCTCAAAGATCACACAGCCAAGCTTATTTACTTCAGTTTTATTTATATAAATTTGCATTTTCATGTGCACACGTAACAGAAAGTGTCTTGTCTGAAGGATCTGGAGTGTAACATTGCATCCAGCTTGCCCACTGAAAGTGACTCAAATATTCCAAGGTAACAATCATCTTCCAGAGGTTCATCCTTCCCTCCTGTGGTTTACAGCTCCTCCTGGCCAAATCAATGAGGGGAAAATACTACAGTGCCTCTGTTTCTCACAGGACCTCCTAGTAAAGACACAGCTTAGTGCTCTGTGTGCGTGCTCTGTTTCCAAAGCACAAGACATTCCCCGTCCCATCTCATCCCGTCCCGTCCCATCTCATCCCGTCCCGTCCCATCTCATCCCATCCCATCCCATCCCATCCCATCCCATCCCATCCCATCCCATCCCATCCCCATAGCATACTGCTGCACTGCAATAAGTCAGGAAAGGGAATTGAGCTATTTTGCCCCACACCAAATTATGTCCTCAGAGGGTCAAGAGAACAACTTGCTCTCCTAGCAAAAGCCTTCGAAGAGCTTGGGAAGGGGAGGACAGGGAGCGTGCCATCTGTCTTCTGAGTATGATGGGCATAGCAGCCAATTTTACAAAGCTCTTTGAGTGACATTTTAAAATGGATGTGGATGAAATCAGCAGTTGTCATAAGAGCTAAAGGCATGAGAGAATCTGGACATTAAGACATTAACATGAAATACTTGTTGTTTACGTCAAGGACACCAAATTATAAATCAATCAATCAAAAAAATAAACAACAAATTTTTATGTAAGGGCATTCACTACAAAAAATACTTTTGTTTTATTTATTTATTTATTTCATTTCATTTATTTATTTATTTATTGGAGCAAGAGGAGAATAATGACAGAATTTAGGAGAAGAAAATTTGTGTTGTGTTTTTATTATTATTATTACGGTTATTATTTTGTTTTCACATCAGATTATTAGTGTTTGCTTTTACCTTCTCTCACTATTGGTCATTCCACTAGACACTTGTATGTCACTCACTCTCCGAGATTAATCCTCACAGTATATTCACAGTCAGATCCTATGGAACACTCTCAGCAGAAATGTCACTCCTCACTCCCTCTGCGCTTTCTAACAATCTGTGATCCTCCAGACAGTCTTATTGGCTACCTCGCTTTTAGCACTGTGTCATCCTGTTTATGTCAGTAACCAGAATATTTGGCTATCTCCTTTCTCTTCAAATTCTGCCAGACTGCAACAGTTTCGTGGTTCTTTAATATATTTTACATGCATATCTGAATGATGTACTGGGGAAGTGAATTGGGAAGGATGTCAAAGTAACCAAATGACAGAAATTAGGCACTTTCTTTATAGTATATACATATATATATAAAATATTATATATATAACCACTATATTATTAAATATACACATGCATACTGCAGTATGTGGTCTTTTACATACAACTAAGATATATATTTTTCTATGACAAACTTAACTGTACTTAACTGTATACTTAAACATTATGGAGGAAATCATCTCAGGTAATGAACCATGCATGTGCTGAAATGTGAAGATTTATACCCCTGGCATTTCTATGTTAGATCTAATGAAACTGAAGAGGTTATTGCACATTCATATAAATGCCTGGACTAATATAAATTTATTTTCATCCATCTTTTAAGATTGACCTATATCATGCAATTTATAGCAACACTTTTATTGCATAAACTTCCAAAAGAGGGAATGAACAGCCAACACTGGTAAACGCTCTGCAGATTAATGATGGAAATCTTTTTTACGGTCTTTGAAAAAGCACAACACATATATACAGACGGCAATGAAAAACAATTTGTAGGGAAGGAAATGCATATATTTGGTGAGGCAAGGAGGGGAGGAAGCACACCATAGTTTCTCCACAAGCATGAGTTTAGCAGTCAATGCATTTTCAATGATCAAAGACTAGAATCCCATCTTTCTATCTTTGTATCTACTTCACTTAATGTAGTGTAAGCAATCTTAGCATTAAATAAAATCTCACTTAATATGGTATACGGAAAAAATATCTTCATTTTGGTTAAATTCAAAACATGGAGGTGACTGGGGAGGGGGAGGGGGAAAGGGAGAGGAGAAACAACACTCCCAAAAGTCAAAAGGCTCATATATAAAACACAGTCTAAACCTAAGTTAGTTAAGAGGAACAAGAAGAGTAGCAGCAGTGAACAAGCAGAGGGAAGCAGCAAAAAAAAATAAATAAGTAAATGCAGAACTGGAGAAAAAAGAGCTAGACTTGGGAAGAGGAGTGCTAGCAAAGCTTAGTCTCAGCACCAAACTGATATCTGTCTGATTCCTGTTGTTTCCCTTCTTTGTAGAAAAGCAGCACTGCAGCAAAACAGATACCTAAAACTTCAGTATCTCCAGCTGAAAACAAACAAACAAGCAAACAAACAAACAAATAAATAGAACTGCAATATCTGGCTAAACTCTCAGGCTAAAAGAAAGTAAATCTGTGAAGTCTACAAGTTTACTCACAATGTATGAAGCCCTAATCCTTTCATGATCAGGGCTCTTTTAAGGAAATACTTATTATTTTAAAAAAATGTCTTACAGAATACCCGTGAAAAGATGTTTTCAGAATGTTTAGAAGTACTGAATTTCATTCAAATTTTTTGCTACACATTATCTTGGCAGGTGGGTTGGAACTAGATTGTCTTTAACGTCCCTTCCAACACAAACCATAATATGATTTTATGATCTTTCTCATCTCTCCCTCAGAAATGCTGACAGAGCCACTTTTTCACAACAATTTATCTAGTACTTCTCACAGGTTATAATAAAACAGGTCCCATTACAGGAATAATCCTGATATGGTATGATATGGTGCAACAGTACAATTCAAAGATTCTGAGTAGAATCATAAAACATTTTATAATGATACACAACCAAAGCCTTTTAAAAGTGAAGAGTAACATAATGTCCACATGTTTGTTTAGGCTAGCTATAGATGAGTCATGCTGGCAAGAGGCTTTGTATTTATGCCTAGGGCATCTATGGCACATCAGCTTTTGAAAGTCCTTAGGGGAGAGTTTCTAGAAGGAAAATCTATGAACAAGCACAAATATTGTTACTGCATTTGAGTTATCAAAATAAATAAATAATAAATAAAAATACAAGCACCATGAAGAGATGAATTTGGTTAGCAACTACAGTGTTAAGCCAGTGGCAGTTCAAGAGCTCAGCCTAACTCACATATGGAAAATAGCTTGGAGATGAAAGCAAACTTGTGTGGTCCAAGCTGCCCATAAGCTACTTTATGCAGAAATCTCATAGCTCTCACATATTTAATACAGCTCCACAAGGATTGTATTATAGGCTCCAAGAGATTCAGATAATTAAGAGCTTTGTTTACAACAGTCATGCAGGGGATTGCATTCCACCAGAACCTACCAAAATACAAGGATTTCTAAACTTGGAAAGAGCCTCAACTCCTTTAATTTAGCCATTGCTTCCTCCAGTTTATGGTAAATGCTTAGATTTACTGTCTTAAAGTATTATAAGCACAAATAAAATTTCTTCATAGCATTTCATGTAATTGTCCTTTATGAAATGTGGATATTTGAACTGAATTAGATAACACATCTTCTAGTCTCATCCTAGAAGCTAAGTAATAGACCATTTTTATACCACAAGGTAAGAAAAGAAGGACATACTCCTACCACGTGTACATCACAACTTACTCTTTCCTTCAGTTTTCATCATGATTTTTTATAATATTTTTCATTTTCAAGTTTGCAAGTGGGACTTGGAACCAGAAATACTTGAAATATCATAAGTAATCTTGCTCACTTGATATTACAATCTCAGTTTCATGATTCCCTTTTTTAAGATAATCTTGAGAAGGCTGAGATAAGTATCTTAGCTTTTGAAAATTTATTCAGAGGATTCCAAATAAAAAACAGTAGGCTATTAATGGGAAGTGGATTCTTTCTCAAGAACAGCTCTTGTTGTACCACTCTGGTATGACGAAAGCACCATCTGGGGCAACAGAAAGAATTACCTGACCCGCTGATTTATAATTTTATGGCAATGTTTCTGATATATATCTCTCAGTGTCATTCCTTATGGATCACAGCCCATAAATAGCATTTGTGTTTATGCTGCCTACTGCCAAAACAGTCAGTACAAAATATGTGCCTGAAAAACAACGAAAGAAGAAATACAAAGGCAAAAAGTTACTCAGAATAAAAGATGCCCTTACTGTTGACCAAAGTTAAATTAAAGTGAATATCATGCAATTTAGATCAGAGCGCACCTTTGGTGAAAACCCTGTTGTTTAGAACATGATGGTGACAGCAGAGCAGTTAAGCCTTTAGTTTACCAGGTTGAATAAACAAAACAAATATCTTTGATTTGTTTCTGCTTTTTGCTTGACTTTTCATCCTCTTGCCCAGCCCTCATATGTTTTATTGGCAATTTATTACAGCCAGCAGAAGACACCAAAGCCTTAGCAACAAGATCTTCTGATGTACAAACAAAATGCATTTAATTTGACTCAGTGTATTACAAGCATTATAATCCCGCTTCTGATTTCAACATGATCGACTAATCTCATCTGCTCAGAGGGATAAGCTTCGTCTCAGCCATGATGACAGGCTTAGAGAATGATAAAAATTAGGGCATTCTCACAGATTATATACTGTAACAACAGATAAGGCTTATGAATAAAGAATTGACTACAGGTGGTTATTTGTAGAAATGTGCTAGATTAAGGGGTTAATGTCAGAGAGGTACAATGTCATTTGTAGTTAAATCATAGATACACACAAGTGTGGGAAAATCTTTCCTGTCTGTGTAAACATCAGGGGACATGAAGCAACTGTAATTTCACAAATTTCATAGCTTGTTACACCAGTAGTCAGAATGAACATGTAACAATTCACAATAACCCTAACTTGCACTCCAGAAGTTCATTTTGATAGCTACCTGAATAGGCATTACAGAGAGGCAGAAAAAATGGCCTGGGATGCGAAGGCAAGATAAATATTGCCATGATATTTTCTAACTGCCTAAAGTGCTTCCATTTAGTCTGCTGTTGTTCCCAGGTAAACTTAGTGCTTATGATTCTTCTGGTTGGATTGGTAAGGAACATATGGTGCAGCAATGGAGGAAGTGTACAAGGCAAGGGGTAAACTTTCTAACCATTGAGCAAGACCACTATATACACACATCTTACCAACAAATGCTAGGCTTCGATAATTAAATCTCAGTGCATTGCTGTGAAAAAGTAATGAAACCCATATAGTAACAATGCAGGAAATGCAATTATATGCCATCTGCATGCTAGATTCACATTCAGTCTTCCTGGGGAAAAACAACAACAACAAAAACAAACAACCAAAAACCAAACAAACAACAACAAAACACCACTCTACACACTCCTTTAATCTGTTAAGATTAAGTAAATGAAAGGAAAAAGTAAGTAACAATTCTTTTTTTAATATAATATGAACTTTTTATCCTGGTTTTCAAAAATACTTCCTATGTATCATATTAAAATCATAGAATCATGGAACAGCTTGGGTTGGAAGGTACCTTAAATATTATCTATTTCCACCCCCCACCCCCATTTGCCATAGGCAGCAATGCTACCCACTAGATCAGGTTGCCCAGGGCCTCATCCAACCCATCCTTGAACACCTCCAGGGCTGGGGCATCCACAACTTCCTGGGAAACCTCTGCCAGTGCCTCACCACACTGAGTGAAGAATTTCCTCCTACCCTCTAATCTAAATCTCCCCTCTTTTACTTTAAAACCATTCACCCTTGTCCTATTATTATCTGACTGAGCAAAATGTTGCTGTCTATCTATTTTATAAGCCCACTTTAAGTACTAGAAAACTGCAATAAGGTCACCCTGGAGCCTTCTCTTCTTCAGGTTGAACATCCCCAGCTCTCTCAGCGTTTCTTCACAGGAGAGGTGCTCCAGCCGTCTGATCACCTTTGTTGCCCTCCTCTGGACCTTCTCTAACAGCCCCACATCCTTCTTGTGCTTGGGGCCCCAGACCTGGATGCAGCACTCCAAGTGGGGCCTCATAAAGGTAGAGTAGAGGGGAACAATCACCTCCTATGACATGTTGGCCACGCCTCTTCTGATGCAGCCCAAGATGCAGTTGGCCTTCTGGGCTGCAGCAATGCACTGCTGGCTCATGTCAAGCTTTTCATCAACCAGAACCCCGAAGTCCTTCTCTGCAGGGCTGCTCTCAGTGAGTTCTCCATCCGGTCTGTTCTCCTGTCTGGGATTGCCCTGACCCAGGTGCCACACCTTGCACTTAGACTTGCTGAACATCATTAGGTTCACATTTGCCCACTTATGTAGCTTGTCCAGGTCCCTTTGAAAGGTATCCCTTCTGTTGTATCAGCTGCACCTCTCAGCTTCGTGTCATCTGCAAACCTGCTGAGGGGGCACACAATCTTATTGTGTATGTTGTTGCTGAAAATGTTGAAAAGCACAGGTCCCAAGACAGACCATTGAGGGACAGCACTCACCATCTGCCTCCACCTGGACATACAGCCATTGACCACCAATCTCTGGGTGCAGCCTTCAAGCCAGTTCCTCCCAGTCAGAGGTACATCCCCTTCCCCTGCCACATCTAGTTTAAAGCCTTGCTAATAAGTCCAACCATCTTGCTGCCCAGAACACTCTTGTCCCACCTGGTCAGGTGAGCTCCATCTGGTGTCAGCATGCCCAGTTTCTCAAAAGTACGTCCAAGACTGCAGAACCCAAAATCTTGAGCATGGCACCAGCCATGCAACCAATCGTTCACTTGGTCTGTTACTCTCCTTCTTCTTGGGTCCCACTCAGCAACTGGGAGGACAGATGAGAACACTCTTTGTGCTCCCCATCCCTTCAACATCTTTCTGAGGAACATAAAGTCCCTTTTGATATTTCAGAGTCTCTTTGTTGCAGCCTCATTTAACCCTACATGAAAAAGTAGGAATGAGTGGTAGTCTTCAGGCCACACCAGGTTTGGTAACCTCATCATAATATGTGGGCCTTGGGCAGGCAGTAGACCTCTCTGGAGTGATTATCTGGACAGCAAATGGATGCCTCTGCCTCTCAGTGAGGAGTCTCCAATTACTAACAACCTTGGTGCCTTTTTTTGTAGCATTGGTTCTGATGCGGGTGGTTGACTGGGCCAGCTTTGTACGGTTGCCCTTTCCAAGGTCTTTACCATTACTCACACAGTCTCTTGCCTCCAGCATCCCTAGAGCATCGTATCTGTTAGGCAGGAGCACTTCAGGGGCAAGATGGAGACTCCTTCTCCTGCTCCAAGCAGAGACAAGGGTCCAGTCTCCTTTGTCATGTGAGTTGTACAATTTTGTTGGTTCAGGGCTGGAAGCTAGCTTACCTTCCCCTTGCCACGATTTAAGGCAGGGCTGTTGCTTGGCCCATGTCAACACATAATACTATTTATCAGTCTCTCCTTTGGATTCCTGGATGCTACAACGCCTGGTGGGCTCCTCTCCTAACAGAGATAAGTCTCTGAAAAGTTCATCCAGCTGGGCACACTTGCCCCCATGACACCTACCTCAACCTTCAAAACCTAGGGAGACTTCCAGATTCTGGAATGCCCCAGAATTGAGGGTCTGGGCAGATCTTTGGGTTCCCTGGAGGTCTGTTTGTGTACAGGCATCTGCTGGGGGGGGGGGGGATGGGGGGGTGGGCTGCAGCCCCTCTGTCTGGGTTTCAGCCTCAGCCCAGCAGGCATAGCAGGTGGACAACATTTTTGTTTCAGTAGAAGGCTCCTTCCTCTGCTGCTCCCAAAATAGAAATCAACCCACCTTCCACCCTAACTGCATGCCCTCCCAGACCAACCGTCATGCAAACTGTCATGCCAGGCCCTGGCTAATGCACCGTGTCCTGTTTGCCCATCCTGGTTGCTGTGCTCCCTGAGGGCAGATTTTATACACCGAGGTGGCTGCTGTTACTACTGCTGGCCCTGCCCAAGCCTCATCAGCTGGTCTCACTAGGGCTGCCAGCCGCTGGCAGCTCCATCCTCTCACTGGGGTTACCTCGATGCAGGCAGCCTCTGCATGCCACTATCCCCTGCTCTACTGCGGAGTGCACCTGTCCTGGAGCCAGTTACCTTGGCGAGTCATGTGTACCATGTCATGTGTGATCTGTGAGCGCATAATGGAAATATCTGTGAAGCGAAGGACTGTATTACCACTATGTGACAATGATTTATTTCAATTCATTTTACTTGATTAATATTAATAAATGATGTCTCAAAAGTAGCTATAAAATCACATACTATACATATACAAGAAAGTGAAAATAATTATCTTTACTTTTCTTAACTGTTTTAAATTACCAGATATTATGTTCACAAACGAACAAACAAAAGATTTTGCTTCTAGCTGTCTATAATTAACTATAAAATGGTGTAGACTTTTTTTATTTTTTTCTACCAGAACTTTCTGAGTACCTCAAGTTAAGAAAGCAGAGTCCCATTCAATGCTATTCTATGTGATGTAGAAAAATGATTGGTAAGTAAATAGATTTCTACAATCCTGGATACATATATTTTTCTACAGATTTAATGATCATATTTAAAAGTGAAACTAACAAATTTGTCTGAATTAGTTCTCAGAACAAAGAACCAAGGAAAGAAGCAGTTGTACATTGCATAATAATAATAATAATTCAATAATATAGGTTCACACAGCATAATCTACTATGAGTAAATTTAGATTGGGACTGACATCATTAAAAGTTTAAATTTATACCACTTGAAGTTTATGCAAATTGTATGAACAAAGTGGAGAGACAGAACATCCACTTTGTTTCAATAGGACTTCCTCCCACAGAAAGCTGACACCAAATACTCATTGGCAATGAAAAGTGAACATGTAAAGCATGTACACCAGCACACACACACACACACACACAAACTTCCACTGTTGCTACCTGTTTGCTTACATACTACCTAGGACGATGTCCACACATCTCTTAAATACTTCCAGGGATAGGGACTCTACCACTTTCATGGGCAGCCTATTCCAGTGCTTGACCACCAACTCCATGAAGAAATTGTCCCTAATGTCCAATCTAATGTCCTATCAACCTCTGCTGAAGCAACTTGAGACCATTTCCTTGTGTGCTGCCACTTGTCACCTGAGAAAACTGAATGTGACTCTCCTCACTGCAACCTCCTTTCAGGTAGTTGTAGAGAACAATGAGGTCTCCCCTCAGCCACCTCTTCTCCAGATTAAACAACCCTTCAGTTGCTCCCCATAACTCTTTGTTTTCTAGTACCTTCAGCAGCTTTTTTGCTTTTCCCTCTGTGCACTTGAGCAACAAAATGTCCTTCTGGTAGTGAGGGGCCTACAACTAAACACAGTACTGAAATGTGGTCTTACTGGTGCTGAGTACAGAGGGACAATCACTTCACTAGTCCTGTTGGCCATAATATTTCTGATGCAGGCCAGAATGCTATTGCCTTTCTTGGCCACCTGGACACACTGCTGACCCATGTTCTTCTTTCTCAAACTGAACTTGGAAGAACATCTTGAAATCTGAAGTTTAACAGACTATTGTTGCAATAAACAAAAAGTGAGTAGGAACAGTAATATGAATTTTGTTAAACTGATTTTAAAAAAATCTTTACACTGAAATATATACCATCCCTAGTATACTGATATTGTCTGTCCATTGTAACTTTTCTTCTTTTTACTACAAATGAAAATCATGTTTTTTTAAATTAGGTCTTAAGAGCTGTTTTATAACATAGGTATCTCTCCCAGACATTTGCTGCTTGTAAAAACCTGTCAGATATTTTGCATTAGCACCTGCTTTTTGGCTCATGGATGAGAAAGCACACCCATTAAGATTAAATGGTGCAAACACAGGAAAATCTTGGGTCCTTATCTTTGAATGTAAGTGAGAATGGAAAGCATGACAGCTCTAAAAGCTGCAGAGGTTGATTTAACTGTTTTTTGCTTACCCACATTACTGACATCTTTCTCCAGCCATATATATTTGCACTCTGTTTTGGTTGCCAACAGGCACAGCAAGAGGGAGTTGATGGTAAGAGGATGTCTTGGTCCCACCACCTCTTCTCTAGCTGCTTCTGCTACACCTGTTTTGAGAAGAAAAGGATCACAGAGAGTCTTGTATGTAAAATCTTTAACACAGACACGATCTTTTGTGAAAAATGAGTATGTATTCTTCAGGCCCACCCTGCCAGCAGTTCAAAACACAGCACCTCACAAAAATAACTTGATCCATTTATGACTGTATATGGAAAAGAGACTCAGCAGAAACACAGCATGTTTTAGCTTATCTCAGAAATATTCCACAACTCAGTTCATGAGTAAAGGCCTTGTTCCCTTAACTCAGTCAGGGAGTTAGAGAGAAGGAAAGTCAAAACTAAGATTTTTCTTCCTTCAAGTCACTGCATATTATAAACACAGCACAAAGGAACTTGGCTAGCATAACTCTTGATGATGTAGGAGGTAATTCTAGCTATTGCAGTATTCCATAGCTGCTTTGATTAATTAAACCTCACAAGATGGAGGAAGTGATATAACATTTTGAGAGTAAAATACATAAAGACTCCAAAGAAAGGTGTGAGAAACTTACATAGTCAAACTGCTGTAAATGACTGCAATTTAAATTCCAAATTACCTGAAAGAAGCTGCATTTGCAGCTGGATATGTTTTTAAGTCCTTGTATCGGGTTTATGTGGCAAGGGTTTGGTAGCAGGGGGCTGCAAGGGTGGCCTCTGTGAGAAGAGCCCAGCAGCTGCCCCATGTTAGATAAGAGACAGCTCCAACCATCTCCAAAGTGACCCACCGCTGGTTAGAGCCAAGCCAGTGAATGATGCTGGTTGTGCCTCTGGGACAACAGATTTAAGAAAGGGAAAAAAATGATGTGCACCCATTGCTGGGAGAGAAAGGTGTGAGAAACAGCCTTGCAGACACCAAGGTCAGTGAAGAAGGAGGGAGAGGAGGTGTTCCAGTGGCTGATAGAAGTTCCCCTGCAGCCTATGGAGAGGCCCCGGTGGAGCAGGCTGTCCCCCTGCAGCCCATGGGTCCCACATGGAGCAGATCTCCACGCTGCAGCCCCCCCATGGAGGAGCCCCCTGGTGGAGCAGGTGGATGTGGCCTGGAGGAGGCTGCGGCCCATGGAGAGCCCCCGCAGGAGCAGGCCCCGGGCCGGAGCTGCAGCCCGTGGAGAGGAGCCCACGCAGGAGCAGGGGGTCTGGGGGGAGCTGCCGCCCACCCATGGGGGACCCGTGCTGGAGCAGTTTGCTCCTGGGGGATGGACCCCGTGGTACAGAGCCGTGTGGGAGCAGTTCTTGAAGAGCTGCTGCCTGTGGGCAGCCCCCGCAGGCTCAGTTCGGGAAGGACGGCATCCCGTGGGATGGACCCCACGTGGAGCAGGGGCAGGGAGTGACCGTGAAGGAGTGGCAGAGACAATGCATTATGGACTGATGGCAGCCCCCATTCCCTGTTCCCCTGAGCTGCTTGGGAGGAGGAAGAAGAGGGTGTATTGGGGGGGGGGGGGGGGTATTGGGGGGGTCCACCCCAAACAGTGGTGGACCCTCTGCCCTGTCACTGTCAGGCAGAGGGAGGGGACCTAGGAGATGAAGAGGAATGGAAACAGATCCCTGCTCGGCGTCACAGGGAACCCCCCTCCCTATCAGCCTCGCCTTCCCAGGTGCCCTTACACAACAGGTTTGAGGTCCTGGAGCTTGAGAGACTGGTGGGTGAGGATGAGGTGAAAAATCTACCCATGAGGATGCCTAGGGCAAGGAAGTTGACTCCACTCCTCAAGACTGCCTCCACTAAGAAAGAAAGAAGGGTAATTGTAGGTGACACCCTTCTCAGGGGAACAGAGGGCCCTATATGTTGGCTTGACCCTACCCGTAGGGAAGTCTGCTGCCTCCCTGGGGCCTGGTTCAGAGACATTGCCAGAAACCTTCCTAACCTGGTTCGTCCCTCTGATTACTACCCTCTGTTGATAGTCCAGGCTGGCAGCAATAAAATTGCTGAGAGAAGCCTGAAGTCTGTCAAACGAGACTTCAGGGGACTGGGAAAATTAGTAGATGGAGCGGGAGTACAGGTGGTGTTTTCCTCCATCCCTACAGTGGGAGGGAGGGGTACAGAGAGAACCCGGAAAGCCCACCTGATAAACACATGGCTCAGAGGCTGGTGCCAACACAGAAATTTTGTTTTGTTTTGTTTTGTTTGTGACCACGGGGCACTTTACTCAGCACCCAGCCTGATAGCTGTAGACGGTTCCCACCTATCTCTAATGGGAAAACAGATACTAGCCCAGGAGCTGGCAGGGCTCATTGAGAGGGCTTTAAACTAGGTAAGAAGGGCGATGGGGATGAAATAAAACTCATTAGAGAAGAGCCGGGGGGAACAATGTCTGGGCCAGGGGAGAAGGCAATGGCCCAAATGAAGTGCATCTACACTAATACACACAGCATGGGCAATAAACAGGAGGAGCTGGAAGCCATCATGCAGCAGGCAAGCTATGACTTGGTTGCCTTCCCTGAAATGTGGTGGGACCACTCCCATGACTGGAGTGCTGCAATGACTGGCTATAGGCTCTTCAGAAGGGACAGGCAGCACAGAAGGGGTGGTGGTGTGGCTCTGTATATTAAAGAGTGTTAAAGAATGATAAGGTTGAGTCCTAAGCTTGAGTCCCTATGGGTTAGGAACAGCAGGAAGGCCAACAAGGGAAGCATCCTGGTGGGGATGGCCAAACCAGGATGAGGAGACAGATGAGATGTTCTACAAGCAGCTGGCAGAAGTTGTGCAATCGCCAGCACTTGTTCTCGTGGGGGACTTCAACTTCCCAGACACATCCTGGAAATACAATACAGCTCAGAGGAAGAAGTCTAGAAGGTTTCTGGAGAGCATGGCAGATAGCTTCCTGATGCAGCTGGTTAGTGAGCCTACCAGGGGAGGTGCCCCACTTGACCTTCTGTTCACAGAGAAGGACTGGTGGGAGATGATGGGGTGGTCAGGAGCTGTCTTGGGCAGAGTGACCACAAAATGGTAGAGTTCTCTATTCTTGGCAAAGTCAGGAGGGGGATCAGTAAAACTGCTGTCTTGGACTTCCGGAGGGCAGACTTTGAGCTGTTCAGAACACTGGATGGCAGAGTCCCTTGGGAGGCAGATCTGAAGGGCAGAGGAGTCCAGGAAGGCTAGGCACTCTTCAAGAAGGAAATCTTAAAGGCTCAGGAGCAGTCTGTCCCCACATGCCCAAAGACAAGCTGGCGCGGAAGAAGACTGGCCTGGCTGAACAGAGAGTTGTGGCTAGAGCTTAGGAAAAAAAAAAAAAAGGTTATGACCTGAGGGCAGGCCACTCAGAAGGATGTTGTGAGGCTGTGCAGGGACAAAATTAGAAAGGCCAAAGGTCATCTGGAGCTCAATCTGGCTACTGCCGTTAAAGATAACAAAAAATGTTTTTACAAATACATCAACACCAAAAGGAGGACTAAGGTGAAACTCCATTCTTTACTGGATGCGGGGGGAAACTTAGTGACAAGAGATGAGGAAAAGGCTGAGGTGCTTAATGCCTTCTTTGCCTCAGTCTTTAGCGGCAAGACCAGTTGTTCTCTGGATACCCAGTACCCTGAGCTGGTGGAAGGGAATGGGGAGCAGAATGTGGCCCTCATAATCCACGAGGAAATGGTTGGCGACCTGCTACAGCACTTAGATGTACAACAGTGGATCCACCCGAGGGTACTGAGAGAACTGGCAGAAGAGCTGACCAAGCCACTTTCCATCATTTATAAGCAGTCCTGGCTGTCAGGGGAGGTCCCAGTTGACTGGAGGCTAGCAAACGGGATGCCCGTCTACAAGAAGGGCAGGAAGGGAGACACGGGAAACTATAGGACTGTTAGTGTTCAGTTTTGGGCCCCTCACTACAAGAAGGACATTGAGGTGCTCAAGTGAGTCCAGAGAAGGGCAATGAAGCTGGTAAGGGGTCTGGAGAACAAGTCTTATGAGGAGTGGCTGAGGGAGCTGGGATTGTTCAGCCTGGAGAAGAGGAGGCTCAGGGGCGACCTTATCGCTCTCTATAGGTACCTTAAAGGAGGCTGTAGCGAGGTGGAGATTGGTCTGTTTTCCCACATGCCTGGTGATAGGAAGAGGGGGAATGGGCTAGAGTTGCACCAGGGGAGGTTTAGGTTGGATATTAGGAAAAACATCTTTACTGAAAGGGTTGTTAGGCATTGGAAGGGGTTGCCCAGGGAAGTGGTTGAGTCACCATCCCTGGAGGTCTTTAAAAGACGTTTAGATGTAGAGCTTAGTGATAAGGTTTAGTGGAGGACTTGTTAGTGTTAGATCAGAGGTTGGACTAGGTGATCTTGGATGTCTCTTCCAACCTAGATGATTCTATGATTTTTCTTATCTCAACCCTTGATCCATTTCCATAGTTTTTTTCCCCTTTTCCTTTGAGGAGGGGGAGTGGGAGAGCAGTTCTGATGGAGTTCAGATGCACAGCAGGGTAAAACCACCATGGTCCTCCCCAGATCTGTCTCTCCAGTTGCAAGTAACACCACACAAGAATCATGCAGAAATTGTGTGTGGAGTAAAGGGATGGCTGAAGTGTGTTCATATCAGTCTACCGATAGCTTTAGTGAAATCTAGGCCTAAATACCAGTTACAACTACGTCTTGATGCTCTTTAAAGTCTGAAAATAAGACATTCTGTGTCTTCCAAGATCTTGCCACAAAACATCAAACTTCTTGTGTAAAGGGAAGATGGCTTGTTATATATCTGAAAATTTTATTCAAACCCTGAAGACTTTTGTTGAGGGTATAAAAAGAGTAAGAATGTCTATGGGGAATCATCATCCATTTGTGGCAGGCAAGAAATTCCCAAAATGTTTAGTCTGTTCTGCTCTGTGCTCCTGCAGAAAAGGTTGTATTTCCTTTTTCAGTGCCCATAATCTTTTTAGATACTTTTCTTTATTGAGCCCATAAACATCATAGTGGAGCTGCAAATCATCATAGTCTGCAGAAACTCCATCAAGAAAGCTACAGAGTAAATGATACTGAAAACTTGATGTTCACAACATTAGGCAGTTGACTAACTTCATTATACTGTTCATGGCACTCAAAGTAAAAATAATATGAAGCGCTGTCTGATGGATTACTTGGTCTCCATACTACTTGGTCACTTCACAGGACCAAGACTCAGGAACCTTAAACAAATGCAGGTTCCCTACCATCATTCTTCACTAATCTAAGTTTGCTGAAATGGTCTTCTAATTAAGCAAGTACCTTCAAAATGTCTTATTGAAAAAGTTAGTTGCTTTTCTTCTCTTTGACATAAGTTTCTATGCCTTGAGAAGAAAGTCAAATACGAAACTTTATTCAATGAAATCCTTTATGAAATTACATGAAGGAATAACAAATATCAGAACAGAAATAATCTTATTTACTAAGGCCTTATCTGCCATGCATAATTTCAATGTTTTAAGTTTTGAGAAAATAAAGTAAAAAGTTTTTTTGTTGTTGTTTTTGTGTGTTTTTTTTTTTTTTTAATTCATTGGGTGCTGTCTGTTTTTTCTTTCATTTTTGCAGTCGGTCAGTTACATCAGGGATATACTCCATTACCATTTCAGAGACTGTAAATGTTTTTTTCTCTTGTGCTGGTCCATATCCATAAGATGTTGAAGATATCCATCTACATATTTTTATCCTGGTTTTGGCTGGGATAGAGTTAATTTCTTCCTAATAGCTTGTATGGTGCTGTGTTTTGGACTTGGGATGAGAATTATGTTGATAACACACTGATGTTTTAGTTGTTGCTGAGCAGTGCTTACACTAAGTCAGGAACTTTTCAGCTTCTCATACCGCCCTGCCAGTGAGGGGCCTGGGCATGCACAAGAAGCTGAGAGGAGACAGAACCAACACAGCTGATGCAACTTGGCTAAAGGGATATTTCCTACTGTATGACATCACGCAGAACAATAAAACTGGGGGAGTTGACTTGGGGTGGGGGGGTAGGTCACTGCTTTGGGAGTGACTGGACATCATTCAGAGGGTGGTGAACAATTGCATTGTGGTTCACTTGATTTACATTTTATTCCTTCATTATTATTGTTTCACCCTCCTTTTCTGTTTTATTAATCTGCTTTTATCTCAACCTATAAGTTTTTTATCTTTTTTTTTTTCCAACTCTCTCCCCCATTCCACTGTGGGGGAGTAAGAGAATGGCTGCATGGTGTGTAGCTTCCTGCCAGACTAAACCATAACAGGTGTCACCTCCTGTGAATATCTCAAATGTATTTTCATATGCTGCCAGTATCTCTTTTTCAGTTTGAGTATAGCGGGCCTCAGATCCTCTGTATCTCTGACTCCAAAACACTAAGGGTTGACCTCCCCGGTGCTTTCCACCAGAGGCTCCAGGTGGGGCCATTCACCCCAGCTGCAGTGTAGAGCACATTCTTTTACATCTTGTCGTGCCTGGACTGGCCCAAGGGCTAGTGCATGAACTATCTCCTATTTAATTTGTTAAAAAAGGCTTGCTATTGCTCAGAACCCCAGTTGAAATCATTCTTCTGGGTCATTTGATAGGAAGGGCTTACGATCAGGCTGTAATTGTGAATAGTCATTCTCAAAAAAAAAAAAAAAGACACCTAGGAAAGCTTGTATTTCCTTTTTGCTAGTTGGTCAAGACAGCAGTTTTTTTGTTGATCACATCCATTGGAATCTGACAACGTCCATCTTGCCATTTTATTCCTAAAAAATGGATCTCCTGTGCAGGTCCCTTAACCTTACTTTGTTTTGTGGCAAAACCAACTTTCAAAAGGATTTGGACTATTTTCCTGTCTTTCTCAAAAACTTCTGCTGTGTTGCCCCACAAGATGATGGCATCAATGTATTGCAGGTGTTCAGGAGCTTCCCCCTGTTCCAGTGCAGTCTGGATCAAACCATAGCAAATAGCTATGAAACATAGCTGTTTCTAGAAACATAAAATAATAGCTAGACATAAACATAAAAAAATAGCTAGAAACATAGCTGTTTCTACCCCTGGGGCAGTCGATTCCAGGTGTACTGGATGCCCCTCCAAGTAAGAACAAACTGTGGCCGGCAGTCTTCTGCCAAAGGGATTGAGAAAAACACATTAGCAATTTTAGTTGTGGCATACAACCTGGTGCATTTGTCTCCAGTTTATATTGAAGTTCTAGCATGTCCAGCATGGCAGAACTCAGTGGTTGTGTGACTTTATTCAGGCCATGATTGTCCGTTGCTACTCTCCTCTCTCCATTAAATTTTGGCACTGGCCATATGGGACTAGTAAAGGGTGAGTGAGACTTGCATATCACTCCTTGGATCTCCAGTCCATGAGTCTGCTTATGGATGGGAATCAGGGAGTCTCGGTTGGTGTGATATTGTTCCTGGTGCATTGTTGTGGTAGCAATCAGCCCCTGCTGTTCTTTGACCCTCAGCAACCCCACAACAGAAGGGGCCTTCAGGAGACTGGGCAAGGTAGACAGCTGTTTAATTTGCACTGTCTCCAAAGCAGCCATACCAAAAGCCCACCAGTACCATTTCAGGTCTTTGAAATACCCTCTCCTGAGGCAGTCTATGCCAAGGATGCATGGAGCCTCTGGGACAGTCATAATGGGGTGCTTTTGCCACTCATTCCCAGTACTTTGGCTTCCAGTACAGTTAGATATTGGGATCCCCTGTCACTCCTGAAATACAGATGGGTTCTGCCCCTTTATAGCTTGGTGGCATTAGGATATATTGTGCACAGGTGTCCACTAGAGCCTTACACTTTTGTGGGTCTGATGTGCCAGGCTATTGAATCCACACAGTTCAATAAAACTGTCTTTCCTCCCCCTGGCTGGAGGCAGGGCCCCTCTAGTCCTGGTCATAGCATTTGATACTCGCTTCTTGTAAATGTGAATCAGAAATCTCTTTATTAAGGTCAGAACCCACCTACAATGTTGGGGAAACTGCCCACTCAAAAGTGGAGCAGCAATTTTCCTAGGAAAAAAAAAAAAAAAAAGCAGCTGTTGTTGTTTTTTTATTGCAACTCACATACCTGTGCCTCTAGGGTCCAGGCAGATTTTCCATCCCATTTCCTCATGTCCTCTCCACGGACAGAAAAAAAAAAAAAAAGGATAACAACAATAATAATAAATTATTAATAATTTATAATTTATTAACTACTATTATACAAAACAAGTGAACCACAATGCAATTGTTCACCACCCTCTGAATGATGTCCAGTCACTCCCAAAGCAGTGACCTACCCCCCCACCCCAAGTCAACTCCCCCAGTTTTATTGTTCTGCGTGATGTCATACAGTAGGAAATATCCCTTTAGCCAAGTTGCATCAGCTGTGTTGGTTCTGTCTCCTCTCAGCTTCTTGTGCATGCCCAGGCCCCTCACTGGCAGGGCGGTATGAGAAGCTGAAAAGTTCCTGACTTAGTGTAAGCACTGCTCAGCAACAACTAAAACATCAGTGTGTTATCAACATAATTCTCATCCCAAGTCCAAAACACAGCACCATACAAGCTATTAGGAAGAAAATTAACTCTATCCCAGCCAAAATCAGGACAATATTGAATATTGTGTGTTTTGTTTGTTTGTTGGTTTTGTTTGTTTGTTTCACAAAGATTTAATGTGGTTTGTTACAGATAGACTGTCATAAATCAAAAACTGATTCTATAAAATAGTTTCAAATAAATTAGTAAACATAGATTTATTATGAAGAAAACTTTTTTTTTTAATGTAATATTTACTTTTTCTTAGACAACTGACTTTAAACATTATCTCTTAAGTTTTTCAAAATAAATTAGGAATATACAATGAAGTGAGGTGCCTAATTGTTAATAGGGGAACTTCAATTTCTATCTGCCTTAGCAAAACCCATCATCAAGTTTTCTTATTTTTAGAGTGAATGCTGCAAACCATAGATGACCTTTATTTTCATTGATTTAATATCATATTTTCTGACCATTTGGTTATATATTTTCCAAATCGTGAATGAATATATGTCTATCTGAATAGCAATGATTATTAGTAGAGGACAGTAGTACAAGTGTATGTGAACCATCAACGCTATTAATGTTTGATGCTCAGAGCAGGAAGTGGATAAAAATACGTAACAGCCAAGGCACTTGCACTGTGCAATATACATGTTTATAGGTTACAAATTAAATTGCCATCATTTGTCAGCAGTAACTTCATAGTGATATAGAGAATCACCAGTTTTCTCAGATACAGAGCATACAACAATTGTTGAGAGGCAGCAGTTCCCTTTACATTTGAGCTACAAAAAATCATAAATGTGTGGTGTCCAGCATGTGCGGATGGAGTATAGCGCATACATGTCAACAGTGCCTTGCAAAAGATCAAGTAAAAAAGTACACACTTCAGTTTTTTAGCATTCTAAATAAATACATGGCTCTATAAAACTAGAATCAGAAAATAAATGTTAATTTCTATCCTAAAACCTTAGCAAACTCTGTATCTGATCTCACAGAGTAGTTTCACTAAAATATCACTTTGGAGGGAGGCAGAATTCTGCCTTAATAGGTCTTTCATAAATTTGATTGCATGCAGACAATTCTCAAGGTATCATTAGACAAAATAAAAGAGAGGAAGATGCAGGGATATATTATGTGATTAATCTCCTGGCCTTGTCAGATGAAGCACAAGAGGACAATAAAACATAAACCTTGGAATCTAATAAAATGTTTATCTCATTCATGAACAAAATAAATAAATAAATAAATAAATAAATCGGATATAATCAAATTGAGACCAAAGCAAGCAATGCTGAAAAATAGCAATGGAGAAGTGCATGGGAAGGACCTTTATGAGAGAGGCTGATTAGGACCAAGAGTGATAATGATATTTTATGATGCATACATGTGACCAAGAAGAAATATATTTGTACTGTCAGCTCAGTACCACATTCAGCCAACATCAGACAGATATAACGGTGTAAAAAATTTCTGCTCTGCTACTAGCCTGTTTAGATAACTACCTTCCTATTACAGAACATCCAAAGTTTTTAACCTTCAAAATCAGTACTCCTTCAAGAAGAACATGATACAATTTCAGAATTATAAGCAATTTTTAAACTGTATTGCCAGCAGATATCCTAAACTTTGAGCAATGATGGGTACAGATCATAGACCTGAAAATTATATCAAGACATCTACATCATTGAAAGTCAAGAAACAGCTGTACTATAGTTGATGACATAAAGATGAAGAGCAAGTCTTTGTTTATCAGCTCACAACTCTCTCGTCTTCTTCAAACCTCTCTCTAACTCTAAAACATTAACTTTTTTTAATGTATTAAAAATTTGTTTCTTAAACTTGTTTCTTAAATTATGTAAAATTTATGTTTCTTAAAAAATAATAATAATAACAATAACTCTCTTGAGAGACATCAAGAAGACAACACAGCAGACACAAAAAAAAATCCAAGCAAACCAAACCAAAACCCAACAATCCTCCCATCCTCCCACCCCAAAAACCCACAATGGTAGCAAGTACCAAATCCTGTGCATCAGAGCATGATTATTATTCACCTAGGGGTATATGATGA